>NW_019392846.1:264180-488529 GCF_000648675.2 Cimex lectularius
AAAAAAAAAAAAAAAAAAAAAAAAAAAAAAAAAAAAAAAAAAAAAAAAAAAAAAAATACGACTCGGGACCTTGTTTAATACTCTTTTAATTGTACGAATTTGTATAGCTTTTGCACTGTGTACTTATTTAGCACTTAAAAATTATTGAGCTATATAGCTACATAGTTCTTTTTTCTTTTTAGCATTCAACACCATCAGACATTTCAAAGATTAACGAGCTCTCAAACTACTACATATGAGAAATTTTACAATTCTAATCTCGGGCAATCTTGCAGGTCATCTTTGTAACTATTTAATTTCTTTCGCTTGATATATATCTTGTGTTTTCAGATTCGATTATATTTACTTTTAAAATCAACCTCGTTAGCATAAATTGTTTCGGCCGTTTGTAAAACAATTTCATAATTGATATTCAACGTAGTTGTGACACTTTACTTCACCGAAGGTGGTATTTTTATGATCCTATATCTAAGCAACCAACAACACCAAGCACAAATTCAGCTTATCGAAGACTGGAAATAACGATTTCCATTTAAGTACTATACATAGACCAGAATCCCCACACAAGACTTAACAGACAACAACTTAACACATGACTTGGACAATTACGAAGACATCTAGGACCAAAATCCGTCTTGACCGTCAAACTAAACTAACCTTGCACAAGAATTTACCCTTTTACATAGTCGGAGTGAAACTGTGGGGTTCTGGCAAGCTATCCAACACCCAGCATCACTAACCTCACTATCCACAACGACATCAAAAATTATTAGTTAATAGGGTATTCACAATGTTTGGTAAGAGGTTAACTCGAATAGAGAAATGTCCAGTAAGATCGTGAACTCCCCCTTCTTTTTTTAGCATGTTAAGCGTTAATTTTTCCGCAATGCTGCGCGTCGCGATTGGTAGAACCAAAAATAAAGCTATAACAGTCTTTGAAGTCTTGTTGTTTGTTATGGTTTTGTTGTTTGGTAAATTATAAGATGCCAGAAGTTAATAAAAAAGGAAAATTAATCAACTCTTTCATTCAAAATGCTATCTATGCACTCCAAAAGTACTAGCAAATGACACGCTTCAATTCGTGCCGACATACCTAAATTGTATCCTAACGTCTAACAGCCTTCAACGTTATAGGATAAGGATGTATTTATTATGAATGAGAGTATAAGAACAGTTCAGAAATTAACAAAAGAAATCTATTGGTCTGATTTAATTAACGCATATTTAAGAAGAAAAATACTTGTAAACAAAAAAACAGCTGTTAATTTCATAGCTGCCATGATGGTTACCTACGCCCTAAAGGATATTAATAGGAATACATTTTCGACTTAACATCTAACATTGGCCCTGGCCCGTTACATCTAGCAATGCTAACTAGTAGATTCTTACATGTTGCAATATTTTTCTCGATATAACAGAACTTAACAAGTTAACAGGGTTAACACAAAGATCGTGAATACCCCAAGTATTTCCTTTTCTACTTTTATCAACGAACTGATCTGTTCCTGATCGACTCCTATCTACACATCCCCATCCCGAGAATCCACGTCTTCTTAATCCATGATGACTTCGAAACCTCCTTACTCCGTAATCCCTTAGTCTGACTGCATATGTCTTCAGGGTGCAACGCTGTAGTGTTAGGTCTGTCCCCGTGAGAAAAAAGTTTGTGAGATAGAACTTATATTATGTAGTAAAAATATGAAATACCACTCATTATTTTATTATTCAGATATCGTGAGATGAGGTCTGGTGTGATGTAGGTTTCAGAAAGACATTTTCTTTATCGTGCCAACGTTTCGATATTTATTGAGATCATCTTCAGGGTTCAAAGTGTACAACACTTGAAACTTACATCACACCAGACCGCATCTCAAGATATCTGAATAATTATCAATTAACGGTCACTAATCTCTCCACACCTCATTATTTTATGTTGAAAACTATAAAATATACAACTTTATATCGAAGGAGGAAAGGTTAAAAACAGGAGGGAATGAATAAAGAGATTATTTGAAAATTGAACTACCCATATAAGCACATCGAAATAATGTATATCAAATTATTACAGAAAAATGTATTAAACATGTATAAATGTAACGTTATAAATATTTTTCATATTTATTAGTAGGTATTACATATATACTTAATGGATACTAATAAATATTGATTTGTTGTTGAAAGCGTATTTAATAATTAATTAGCCACATGGCAGTGTTGGTTATTTAAAAAAATATCTTGAAGGAAAAGCTCAATCAAAACGTTTTTATCGAAGGGTCGAAATTAAGGATCTGCCTGAAAGGTCTCCCAATTGGAGAGGAGATGAAACGATTCGTACCGGCTCGTTGAATAAAATATGTTGACAAGGTCCGCTGATATTTTATTTAACTATAGGCGCTCTCTCTGGCACTTGGCTCGTTTTTCAACCTGGATAAATTTACAACATTCATCCCCTCTCCGAGTCCATTTGCCTGAGGGCAATTTTTGATTGATACTTTTCGATTTGAACCTTTTCCGACCTTCTGTCAATTGTCTGCGAAAAACTGTATATACAATATTTAGTTTATAAGAAACGAAAATCTATATACCGACGTTTGAAAAAAACTTGAAACAACAAAATATACGTTTTTTACGGAAAAAATTAATAACGAGGAACAGTAAAGGTTTAGAGGGTATCAAATAAGTCCTCATTATTAAGATTCAATTGAAGCATATTTTTTGTAAAGGTGTTCATTCTGGGAGAATTCAAAACTCTACCACTCAATCATAAACTCATATCCTTTAATTTTTTTCACATAGAATATCAACTAACCAACCACCCCATTTTTTCACATTCCTATCGGAACATCAGTTTACAGCTAATTCTTATCCAATCCTCGGACTTTTGATATGATCCCCAACCATCAATATGGTTTTAGGGTCACCATTCTACTGTCCATTAGTGTCATACTGCTCCTCGAAGGCTAACGAACTTTCTTTAATTTTACTAAGCTTGCTTTCAAAATTGAAGGTCATCCTACCCCTCTCCACATTTACCTCGTCCTTAAATAGTTTAGGAACAACAGGTTCAGAAGAGTATGGGTGGCAAGGCGGACCCCTCAGGGTATCGTTCTTGGTACTAATTAAATACTGCTGATATCGTTACCGTACTGACATAAGCTGATAACACTGTCCTTCTTTCCTCCAACTCGCCATTATACCATATTATAGCTCACCCAACCCAGCAATCAAACTTAACACATCAAAATCCCAAAACATAACCTTACCATCAGTCTACCTTAAATCAGTATAACCTTAAACCCTTTCTACCGGAAACTGTAGCTACTCGGGCTGCATGTTGTGAAGCAATTGTCTTGGAAACTTTGAACGACTTAAAAGGGCAAAATTAACCAACGATTAAGATCACTTGCAAGAGTAGCAGACGACAAATCTAAACTCCTCTTTGACATTAAAATACTCAATCACCAGAGAATCTGGACCCTACAATCACAAAGCTTAGATCCATTGTCATTCATCCGATTTCTTTCCAATAATTCTCCTCCTCCTCTCAAGGAAAGCGATTGATATAAATCAATAAACGATCTACGAGTGCGGCGTATCAACGTAACTTGTAACTCGCGCAGATTCTTGCTTCAAAAACAATTTTAAAAATTGACTTATCTCCTTATGTTAATATTTATTAATAAATAACAACGCCAAACTAATAAACTTAAATAGTTGGTATTAAAGAAAACCAATCAATAGGTTTCTTTTAATAACGTTGATTTGGGAGTAGAATTGCAGTAAACATATAGTTTATCGAAGGGCAAGAAGCAGTGGTCGTGGGTGTTTCTATTATTAGAATCGATCGAACTTTCACATGCAAATTGTATGTAAATTCCATCAACAATTAGATATTTCAATACATTGCCACGATCCTGTTTTGCCGTTTTGGGCAGGTTTTATGGATTCGTAATAAATAAATGTTAATTCTGCTATTTACGATACGTAACGCAGGACCTGTGTTGCAATTGAAGCATAACACACTTCGAACAATTCTTTTTCACTGCATCTGTATACGAATTGTTTTAATTATCAATCCGTCACAAGCAAGAGTAAAATATAACGCATTAAAACACACTATGAAACAACATTGATTATGTTACAGTCCATGTAATCAACTTTTTCGTTCAATTTATTTAGAGATCGTGAGATGCGGTCTCGTGTGATGTAGGTTTCAGAAAAACATTTTCTTTATCGTGCCAACGTTTCGATCTTTATTGAGATCATCTTTAGGGCCTGGGATTTACAAACATTGTTTACACATTACAATTACAGTTTGGATGTGGAAAAGTGAATTTATACAATGCAAAATATATTTTATATATTCAATCAAAGTATTTTCTACTGTGTAATTGTGACATTCTTGCGTAAATATATTTTGCATTGTATAAATTCACTTTTCCACATCCAGAATGTAATTGTATATGTAAACAATGTTTGTAAATCCCAGGCCCTGAAGATGATCTCAATAAAGATCGAAACGTTGGCACAATAAAGAAAATGTTTTTCTGAAACCTACATCACAACAGACCGCATCTCACGATCTCTAAATAAATATCGATTAACTATGATTATGTTAATCCAATGTAATAAACTTTTTCGTTTAATTAAATATGTAAAAGGGCTTAAATAACCGTTAGGGTTGATAGCCGTAAAAAAATTATTTAAAAAAGAAGAATTAATTAGTTACAAAAAAGAATTGCTTAATATTTACGCGTTTTCGGAAAGTTGAAAAAAAAGTTGTTGTCAGGCTTGACATGTTTTTCGTTACATAAAACAGAAATAATTTTACTTGTTTGTTAAGAGTTTTTTCAATAAAATGTGATAATAATTTTACGGTGGCAATAACAATGTTTTTCAGAAAAACTGAAAAAACATTTAACGAGTAGGGCTGAGCTTTGGAAAAGTTTAACCTTACAACTTTTATTTTTGCGATGTTTTGACACAATATAATAGATTGTTAAATCCATTAGATTTCGTGGTCCGATCGAACAAATAACTTCTTTCAATTAATTGGTTGGTGCCCGAGTGTATCGAAGTCACGATAGCTCAAGTGGTAGAGCAGAGCGGCGTATTGAGCTGAAGGTCGTGGGTTCGAATCCCGCTCGTGACACTGACTTTTTTATCTTCACCGATACCTTACATAAAGAGTAATTATTTGAAATAATAGATTATTTTCGTTCGATAAATATAAAACATAAAATATAAAAAAATCTAATAGTTCAAATGTGTAAGATTATTTAATGGATAACACTGACATACATTCGGCTTTTGTTATACTTACTTGTGTCGCTTTGATCTATTTAAATTGCAAAACGTTTCAATAATTTCATTCACAACTTATTTAAAATTGTATCAGTGCTTCTTCTTTGAATTCAACCGGCAGGCAAGACCCGTGAAAACGCATAAATATTTTTTATCGAATCAATTGCGTTCTAGCGGAGGCAATATTTGATTTGAAGTTGCCGAGTTGTTGAAGAGGTTTTACACAAGGGAGCCGAACTTGTTCACGGCAGCCGCATATTTGTTTAAATGGAAGGGCCATTACAGGGAAGGCCTTTTTAAGGAGAATGTTTTTCCGTTCTCGTGGAGAAAAGTCAGATAACATTGTTGTACCTATGCCGGCCCCCAACCCACGGCAGCGATCTTCTCCAAAGAAACCAAAAGTGTTGAAAACTTTGTCTTAATAGTTTTAATTAAAAGAGTCGCCCGAGACAGAATCACAGGGTCGGGACAATAGTTCTGATTCCTGTTTGAAATTGAAAAAGGCCAAAGTTTTCTAATCATGCCTTAAAAGAAGCCCGACGGGGTTTCGCTTTCTTGTTATTTGCCCCCAACCACTCGCTCTACAAACGGCTGGAGATGACCTAAATTTGTAAACTCAAACCATTTTTAATTCAATTTTAAACGCTTACTCGTGTCAAATATACTTGTCCGTTAAGAAAATTCTTAAGAATGTATTTATTCAGACAATGGAATAAGAGTAAGTCCTTGTTTTAATGGAGCTGTATTTCAGGACATAGACATGAAAAGTTAATCAACAAACATCGCAGAAAATAATGGCGGAAACCGCTAAACCTACTAGGAACATGTCCTACGCAAGCTGAGCTTCATCCTCCTGGGATTGGAAAAAAAGGTCTGAAGCGTACACATGGGAAACCGCGGTGGCCGAGTGGTTATGGTTTTCGACTCGGAATTTGCCACGCCATGGATTTTTATTTGAAAATAATTTGGAGAAAGTATTGTAAAATCGTTCTGACCCCTCGTCCGCAATACCTAAATGGTAGTGGGATGTTAAGATATGGCAGGTATTACTTTTCACACCTGACGGATTAACAAAGCTTTGGGGTCTGATGAAAAGTTAACAAAGAACTCTAGTTAATAATAGTCGAGTATGAATCATAGTAGTAGAGTTGGCACAGTTGACTATTTTTGTTCCTTTACTCTTTCAACCTTTGACTCCTTTTAACCTACAACCTTAACGTGCTCGTTAACTTCCTGCGAAATAGCCAGTAGATTACTGGTTAAGCGGCCCCTACCTCGTAGATGGTCGTGGGTTCGATTCACACCTTGATATTTCTGGCACCTCTCCGTTTTGCAAATAGTTCATTACTTCTTGGCTAAAATGGAAAAGAAGACCATTGAAAAATAAACATATTATCAAATAAAAAACTTAGGTTATCTTTTCTTTATAATCGACTGTTAATCATTAGAAACCAAGGGACCACAAAAATAATTCGAATTTTCAGGATGTTAGAATTAGGTTAACTTTTATTTATAATCGACCGTTAATCATTCGAAACCAAGGGACCTCATAAATAATTCGAACTTTCAAGATATTCGAATTATCGAGAGGAAAGAAAAAAATCAAATTATACAAACACATTTACAAACGTTCTTATTTAATTGTACAAAATACAACGTAATAATAATGTAAACATGGAAATAATGGTAAGTTAGTGTTCGAGTGGATCGAGGTCACGATAGCTCAAGTGGTAGAGCAGCGGCGTATCTAGCCGAAGATCGTGGGTTCAAATCCCGCTCGTGACACTGACTTTTTATCTCAACTAAAAATCTTAATTAATTGAAAGATGTTAATTGGTCAAGCGGTCAACGAAACAAGTAAATTTAATAATGGAAACGTAGAATATAACCTGTATAAGTAAACATTGAAATGGTTTATTTAAAAAAAAAATCATAAAGCTTTTTTTGTTTCTATGTAGCCTGGTCCTTCGTCCAAATAATTTTCCACAGTGACCAGTGCTGACAACACATTGACAAAACACTGACGGACAATCATAACAAGCTAGGGAAAATTGGAAGAAACTTTGGGCAATAAAGAAGTAAACTATAAGTGGACACTTAGAGGAATATTATAAAGTAAAATTTCGAATTATTAAAAGAGGAAGTGGTTTCATTTCGATTCTATCTCCTCCTGTTAGGAAAAATATTTCGTATTACCGGGTACGTAAAATACGTAGAATTTTTTCGATTTAGCAAAGTGATTTACTAAAGGTTTCGTACTATTAAGGAATTCGAATTATCAAGTTTCAAATTAACAAGAGTGAACTATATAATAAATTTTAATACATAATAAGATGGGAATTTTAGGAGCCGACAAACAGTTGAGGCCATCGCCGGCTCTCTGCGTGTTTTACTCTTTTTCTGGTATTTTACGCATATTTTTCAACCTGCAGCCATTTGACCGTCTCAAACTGTTACCGACTCTTTGCTTTTAATGACTTAAGTTAACATCCTAAAATGCTAAATTCTCATTTTACCTCAGGCTGTCAATTACAGAATAGATATAACACATACCGTACATACCTTTCCTTCTATTTAATTACATTATTTATTTAGCGTTGATGGGAATTTTTTAAGGCCTAGCTGTCTATATTTGTGTTTGTTTAATAGTAACAACAACTATTCAGAAATCGTGAGATGCGGTCTGGTGTGATGTAGGTTTCAGAAAAACATTTTCTTTATCGTGCCAACGTTTCGATCTTTATTGAGATCATCTTCAGGGCTCAGAGTGTTTGTCTTCTATGAGCTGGGTTATCGACCTGCTGGAAACATGAAGTTTTTCGGAGGATTGTTTTTTCATATTTTTAATTGTTGTTTTTTATATGATAATAAAACAGGCTCTGAAGATGACAGTATAAAAACTGTAGAAAGCTCGGCGAATACTGAAAGGAAGTTTTTTCTCTGTGTTGACCTCTTCGTAGATCCTCCGAAAAACTTCATGTTTGTCTTCTGTGTAATTGTGCCATTCTTGTGTGTCGTGTCGAGAGTGCCCACTGCACCCGACATGCAAGAATGGCACAATAACACTGAAGACAAACACTTTGATCCCTGAAGATGATCTCAATAAAGATCGAAACGTTGGCACGATAAAAAAAAATGTTTTTCTGAAACCTACATTACACCAGACCGCATCTCACGATTTCTGAATAATTATCGATTAACGGTCACTAACCACCACACAAGTAACAACAACGCTAAGTGATGTTTTATATTGTCCTTGATTGACCACCTAGTTAATCATTTTAAATAAATTTTGTTTCCAAAAGAAGGTTGGTATTCTTGTTCGAACTTAGATTTTTTAATTTACGGGATTTTGAATTGAAAAAAAATTGCGCTAACACATAAAAATAGGACAGGATGGGAAAACATAAATGCTGTCGATTTCCCAAAACAGGCATCCACGATTAAAGCGGACAGTGTTGGACGCTTTCCTCGCCCCTTTCGCCCACTCCTTCCCAAGAGAATAGTTTTAATATTAAAGAGAAGAATGTGTAGCAGGTTCGGGGTAGCCTAATATGTTAAGTCACGTACTGCCCAAAGGGGAGTTTGGAACCCCTTGAGCACTCTATGGAACCATATATAAAAGGTGTCCCGGGACGTTTCTTTGTCTACTGTCCGGCACAATTGCCCCACCCTTTGTTCCGTTTAGAGTTTCAGATTTCTTCTGGGGGGACAAAAAATAAACCTTTTAAAAGCAAAATTCTACCCTTTCAAATCATACCGACACAGATGTAAAAAGGTGTTGACGACTATAGCACGGTGCCAAGACCCAATCTGAAATTCACTTTTTAAGTTACGGTTTAATTGATTTTTAAAAAATTTTGTGTTAAAAATTATAACGATTATTTATTTTTAACGCGTAAAATCACTTTATATTATAGGGTATTATTTATATCCCATCGAAAATAATCTCCACCTCATTTTTACATTATTGATTCAAATGATTTATTGTTAGAGTATTTGGCCAGATCAGAAATAGGTTCTAGACTAAATAAGTTAAGTCATTTTTTTTTCTTCTTCTAAATGAACCCTTTTTGAGAAAAGATATATTTGATTTTTGTCTACCGAATCAATATCGTGTTGGAAGGGACAAAATTCAGCCAATTTAATTTCACGTTTCGGTCCAATAAATAGTTTTTAAAATTATTTCCTCTTGATTAAAAAAGGACGGTGAAAGAAAACTTGTTGGACTACTAATTTACTACGGTGGAATGGGAGAAAGATAAAAGTAAATGCTGTGAAAATTTTATAAGCGCGAACTCTCCTTTCGTAAGTAAATAAGTAATCAGACTTCACTTGGACAACACAGATAAACACAATAAAACATAAAAGAGGAAGAATAGATAACTAAGCTTACTTACAAGATTATGTACATAATAAATCGAGAATGTTGCCCCCTTCCACAAGAGAAACACGGTCCCGCAGTAATCCGAAAAACCCTTAACGTCGGACAACCAAAATTCAAGACCGATTCTCATTGATCAACGTAATATCTGCTGTCAAAAGTCTTTATCATTGTTATACAGAAAAACTAAATAATCCTTTACAGCCGTTTCATTTCTTTGATAAGACATAAATTGTTGAATTCGTGAGGAACGGTCTAGGATGAGGCAGTTAAGAATAACACGTTTTTCATTTTTTTGCAGATGTTTCAACCTTTATTCGCATCATCTTCAGTCCATGAAGTGTGGTGTTATTCTTGTTTTGTCGTATTGGTGTTGAGTGAAATTGTTGAGAAAAAATTAAAAAGGTATTTTTCTAAACTCATTCTTGACCGCTCCTCCTGGATCCAACAATCGGTCACTAACAAAACACAGATGACAAGAAAATGTTTTTTGCGTTTTATCTATTTATTAAATATCCTATTAGTTTTTATTTTTCAGAAAGCTTAATAATTAAAAATGTGTCTTAACTGACAAAAAGATATGTCCTATATCTTTTTGTTTTAATCACAAATGTCCCCGGCAGAAGGGGTGACTTATCCATCATTCGGTAAAGGACAAAGGCGGTTGCCTTGAGTGTCAAGCCTCTGATTTATGACGTTGCTGAACAGTCATCATCCCTTGACCGCAAACAGGTCTTTGATGGCGGTCATTTCTAATTAATCCGCCCCCTATGTCTCAAGCCAACGGGACTAGATGCTCGTTATGTAATGTATTTGTTGTGTTTATACCATCGACCTATCTCAGGAAATTGGTTGATTTAAAGGACTTCCTTTGATTTGGACGTCTTCCGTTGCCCTATGATGTTTTCGTCTTCAAAGGACCGAGAAATAAAATTGTCAAGCGCTTCCCTTCGCCTCTTTCTTATTTTTATCAATAATACTACATTTCTTCCTACTCACACCGTTTGTTTTAACGCGAACAAAATAATCGCCGGTCGATTTGGAAATACATTTTATAAAGTATTAAATTAAACACTGTTAAAAGAATCACTAATTCCGTGGTCCGCTTGACCAATTAAATCATTACAATTAATTAAGGTTTTTAGATGAGATGGAAAAAAGTTAATGGCACGAGCGGGATTCGAACCCACGACCTTCGGCTAGATACGCCGCTGCTCTCCCACCTGAGCTATCGTGACCTCGATCCGCTCGGACATCAACTCCCCATCTCAACCCCACCTTATGAGTTTTCCCTCCTTTTGCCATTTTTCAAATTTCGTGTAATCGGTTTGGATTCTCGACGACAATTGAAATGGAGTCATTTTTCATCTCAACTAAAAACCTAAATTAATTGTAATGATTTAATTGGTCAAGCGGACCACGAAATTAGTGAATTTAATGAATTCAAATGAAGTACACTTCACTAAAAGCTCTCCGCCGCCATTTCAATTGTCGTCGAGAATCCATACCGATTACACGACATTTGAAAAATGGCAAAAGGAGAGAAAACTCAAAAGGTGGGGTTGAGATAGGAAGTTGATGTCCGAATGGATCGAGGTCACGATAGCTCAAGTGGTAGAGCAGCGGCGTATCTAGCCGAAGGTCGTGGGTTCGAATCCCTCTCGTGCCATTAACTTTTTTTCATCTCAACTAAAAACAATTAATTGTACTGTTAAAAAACATACAAGTTTGATGAAGTGATAGAATGGCGTTGATTGGTACAATTTTTTCATCTAAACTGTAAGATTAATTTCACTATTTTTCGTCGTCCGCTTAACCAATTAACATCATACAATTAATTAAGGTTTTAAGTTGAGATAAAAAAGTCAGTGTCACGAGCGGGATTCGAACACACGACCTTCGGCTTGATACGCCTCTACTCTACCACTTGAGCTATCGCGTCTTCCATCCCCTCGGGCACTAACTTCCCATCTCAACCGCACCTTTTTGAATTTTGAGCAAAAAGGAGCGAAAATTCAAAAAGGTGCGGTTGAGATGGGAAGTTAGCGCCCGAGCGGATCGAAGTCACGATAGCTCAAGTGGTAGAGGAGCGGCGTATCAAGCCGAAGGTCGTGGGTTCGAATCCCGCTCGTGACACTGACTTTTTTATCCCAACGTAAAACCTTAATTAATTGTAAGATTAATTTAACTTAAGACGATTTTTATGATTCAAAATTTCCGATATTTTTTGTGTCTGGCAATTTTTAAGATATTAGGTTATATGTATTATGTAAATTAAATGTTTAAAAGCTTTAAGTACTGGAATAGATTTTCATCCCCATATCGCCCGGTTTAACAGTTCATTAGTGAATCTTTTTCATTTGAAATATATTTATGTTAGCGATATTTTAATTATTATTGATTAATTTATATTAGTGAGCCTTTTCTTTAAAAAAAAAAGGTTTAGGCGTCAGTGCCGACAGCTGAGACCAGAGTCTGGGATGATCCTGTTGTCAGTCAATCCCGCATCACCGGATCCAGCGATTTAACGTTGTCATGTAACAAAATACATAACAATACACGATCCCTCCTGGCATGAATAAAATATAAAGGCTCGAAGGAGAAGTAGAGCTTCTCATCCTAACATGTTCCGCTATCGGTACATATGTGAGTGGCCGTAGCCAGGCCAAGTCTGGGCGTGCAGTTTTTATTATTTCGGCTGAAATATTGTTACAGCGTGTAACAGAATAGCGGCCTCTAAGGGTGGGTACGAGGTGAATATAGTTTGCATGAATAAGGAAAACACCCACACCCTCCCTCTCACAACTCTTTTTTTTAAACGTTCCAAGGGACCTAAGTAAATTTCAAACCGTCTCTACAGTGAGCGACAAAGTCCCTCCAGGCCCACTTTGCATCCTTTCTCCTCACTCTGGGAGGAAATCTAAAACTCCATGTATAAACACGAAATGAAATATGCCACTTTCTCTATTATTTTCTTGAATTTGTACTCAATATTATTATTGTTATATCGTTGTACATTTTGCACAAAACTTGCAACTTCCTTATCATCAATAGAATAATAAAAGATGTATATGTATTGAGTGGGATGTATAGAAGCCTTGAATAAATACTTAGGTCATCGCCCTCCTTCTTTTCCGGGTCTTTCACTCGTATCTTTCAACTGCTGCTGGAACATCTCGATCTGTTACTGAATCTCAGATTTTGCTTGAATACTAAGTTGATTACCGCCTCTCATTAAACCTCAAGTTGTCAACGACAGAATAAAACATAGGATACATATATATATACATCAGCACAAACATAGTAGTCTGGTAACATTTAATCCCCGAAATTATTTGATATTCCTCAGGGCAGGTTAAACAATCCCTTCCTTTTACGCTAATAAATTACATTCATTTTAATAAATTAACATAAGTACCAACTCAATACAAACTTAGAAATCTCGTCCCTTTCACTCTCTCAGAGTACCCGATATTCATCAGGGCAGGGTTAAACAATTTCTTCCTTTCATGATAATAAATTATGTAAGTTTGATTGAGTACAAATAATTATTAAGAAATCGTGAGATGCGGTCTGGTATGATGTAGGTTTCAGAAAAACATTTTGTTTATCACGCTGTTTTAATCTTTATTGAGATCATCTTCAGGGCTCAAACAGTTTGTTTTCTGTGTAGAACTGGCACTATCAACACGACACAAAATAATGACACATCTACACAGAAAACAAACACTTTGAGCCCTGAAGATGATCTCAATAAAGATCGAAACGTTGGCACGATAAAGAATATATTTTTGTGAAACCTACATCACACCAGACCGCATCTCACGATTTCTTAATAATCATTCACTAACGGTCACTAATCAGCATACATGAGTACAAATACTTAGTAAACCTAAAATTTCTATGTTGTGTACATCATTTCACAAATTCATTTTCACATCTTACATGAATTTGTATAATTTAAACAATGATTATTTGAGATCGTGAGATGCGGTCTTTGTTCTATCATTGTGTAAATTCATTTTGTCTATATCTTACATGTATATTTATAATTTAAACAATGTTTATAAATCCCAGGCACTGAAGGTGATCTTTAAAGTGTTTGTGTCCCCTTGTGGGCACTCTCAACACGACATACAAAAATGGCACATCTACACAGAAAACAAACACTTTGAGCCTATGAGAAGTTGGTTTTTAATGCCGCTCAATTTTCAATGTGTAAAAAGTGGGAATTATAAGACAACTAAATATATTAATACATAAGAAAATAATTATAAATTAGTGGGTGTTTAATGACTTAGTTAATACTTATTTGGAGATCGTGAGATGAGGTCTGGTGTGATTTAGATTTGGAAAATCATTTTCTTTGTATCAAGTTTCGATCTTTATTGAGATCATCTTCAGGACTAAAAGTCTTTGTTTTCTGTGTAGATGTGTTGTTATTGTGTGTCGTGTTGAGAATGCCAGTGAGATATTGAGTGGAGATTGTGAGATGCGGTCTGGTGTGTCGTAGGTTTTAGAAAAACATTTTCTTTATCGTGCCAACGTTTCAATCTTTATTGAGATCATCTTCAGGGCCTGGGATTTATAAACATTTTTTAAATTTTACAAATACATGGAGGATGTGAAAAAAATTATAAAATGCTATAAATTTTAGATTCAATCAAAGTATTTCTACTCACTCAGTGTTTATTTTCCGTGTAGATGTATCTATGTTACAATTGCATCGATGTTTTATGTAGAGCAGGTCTGACATCTAGGCTAAATATTTATTTAATCTATTTATTCAATTATATACATTTTATTATTTTATAGCTATATCATCAAAAATTTACCTATATTATTAATGCTGTGATAGTGTGATATACATCTTCATTCTCTAGGCCAATTGTCTTCAAGCAAAGGCCAATTTTTGAATAAATGTAATTATTTATTATAAATTGTTTTTAATATATTATGTTATAGGGTAGAGTAGAATAAATTACAAAACTTTGATTTCTATAAAAAAATTTGTACGTTGATAATAGTTTCCATTATATATGTTACACATAATCGTACAATTATTTCCTAAATTCTTTCCGTTAGATTAACAAGTATTCAAACATAGGTGTAAATGTTAAAAAAAATGGCAATATATTATTAGAATGAAGTAAAATAAGTTTAAAAAGTTAGGAGAAAGTGAAAAACTGTAGGAATAAATTATTGGCACACTTTATTATCCTCCTCAGTGAAGAGAATGGTTCGGGAGGGTCGCCCAGAGCGTGTAGTCGATTAATAACTTTAGGAAAGCTTTCAAATGTTTTATTCGCCCTGCGAGGGAAATCTCGACTTTATACTGGGAGAATGTATGCGTAATCCCTGTACCAGAACGGACCCCATTCCTGGAAAGAGTTTTCTTCTTGGAGGGACGGTGGAACAACGGGGGCGGTGAGGTCAGAATGGATTCCGGGAGGTGGGGAGGTCGGTTGATGTCTCCTTACAGGAAATACGGTATTTTTCACAGCAGAGAGAAAGAGAGAAAAGAAGGGATGTGTGTTTTCTTTTTCCTCATTTGCTCACACGGCATCTCGCGGAGGCTGTCCGCACAACAACATGGCGAAGTATGTCGACTTCGCAGCGAACGGTTTATCTTATTACTGACTTGTAACACTGATTCACAAAATGTCTGCTAACCTATAGGGAAAAAACACTCGGGAAAGTAAAAGTAGGACATGAAAATAAAAAGCGGACATACTAAAAAAGTATGCCATGTAATATGTCTACCCATATTTTTAAACTGTTAGTTCTGTAGGTCAGAAAGCGTTAAAAGCGTAATAGTTTTTAATAAATATTGTCGTAATATCCACATGTTCACGGAACACGTAGTGCTCAGGATTCACAACATAATAGTTATTTTCTGTGTTACTATTGCAACACATATATTTTCTTAATTGGAACCAACTGTTTTTATTAGTTTTACTTTTTAATATACCGTAATATACTGGTAGTACACCGCGTGTTTCATTTTTCGTAGCAACAGCAAAAAATACCTGTTGCGTTAATAATTAATAAATAATAATTAATTGAAACGGCCATGTAATGTGTATATAGGTGTTTCATTTTTTAGCATAACAAAACAGACAGACCTGTTACGTTATTTTATTTTGTCATTCTTTATAATGTATTGGCCAATGGTGATTTAAATACAAATAGAAATGTCACGCATAACGAAAATGAAAACAAAAATAATGTTAATTTACGGTTTAAATTGTGAGTTAATCTTATCTTCTGCTTTTAAGACTCTCATCTTCTGCGTCAGCACAATAACACAGCCGATCATTAAACGATGCTGGACGTTGTAAATTTGAGTGGGTGCTATTGTTTCACATCCATTTTGTAGCAATTGTAGTTGGTGCACATTTTCAAAACCATAAGCATTACGATAAATGGAACTGACTAACAGTGAGAGAGAGAGAGAGAGAGAGTGTGAGATAGAAAGAGAGAGAGAAAAGACTTACAAACTTTTCCGTTAGGGAAATTTGTTTTATCTTTTTTCCCTCCAGGCGTATCTCGGCCAACACTGCTGGCAACACTGATTCCCGTATTTAAAGTTGTTTAAGGTTTGAATTTTGGGCGTTGAAGCTTTTGCTGTGAAGTAAAACTAACATGTGTTTGATTGATCTAATGATAAGGAGAAAAATAAAGAGGAAGAGAGAGAGACAGTGTGTGTGAGCGAGAGAGATGAGCGTGAAAGAAAGAAAGAGAGGGAGAGCGTGAGAGAGAGAGTGATTGACTGGTGTATGAAAATAAATTGAAATTTGAAAAAATTAATTCTATTTTAGTTTCTTGGTGACATCGTTAATTTTCATTTTGAAATGGCTTCATACAAACAGTAGCATTGTTCGTTGTTTTCGCGTACCCGGTTGAATTAAATTTTCTGTGTAAATTTCCACATTAAAAGAGAAAATGAATCGAGCTCGGCAATATTAACATGTACAATTACACATGTAAAACAGTTACACGGTCTTGTTTGTAAACCAACTCATTTTGCGTGCAGCATCTAAGCAAATCTATTTAATGAAAAGAAATGTTAAAGATAAATTTTTGGCTTACCGTTTTTTAAAAATAACTCTAGTATATACTAAAAACACAGTTTTCTTTGGGTAGTTTTATCGATAACGTTTAATTGACGGTATATTATGTGACCTTAAACCGCGTCAGATATTGGATGACGAGAAAGATGAATGACGGTTCAGAGTTTTAACGATATTGTATAATAATATTATTATTATGAACATTACAATTATAATCGATAATAATTGTTCTCACATTAATACGTAAAAGAAGAAAAAAGTTAAAATATAATAAAACGTAAAAAGAAAACATGATCCTGGAAAATACTGCCCTGTTTTTATCGCCCCTGCCAAGATCCTTTGTCCTCTTTTAAAAATGTCATTACGGTCATTTTCAGATAAAATGAACGAAAGCTCGTTTTTCCACCAATTTCAGTGTAAAGGGCAATATAAAAGCCATCGTAATTAGTTAACAACGAAATAAAAAGGTCATCCTCGTGATTGCAGGGCGACTGTAGTTAAATAATGTTATGTTTGTAAGTTTAATTATAAAGTTATTTCATACAAACTATTACAAAATTAAAGCTTCTTGGAAATGCTACCTAACGTATTTTTGAAAACTAACATCATCTTGAGCATTATTTCTCTGTTTTAGGCATTTATATAAATATTCTTTTTAATAAGTTTTAAACCAATATTTATTAGAAATAGGTGGGTTTTGCTGATGTTACTAACTTTATTAAAACTTACACTCAGGTTGTCGTTAGTAGACTGCGTGGTTACAGATTTGTCGGTCAGGTAATAAAATGAATCAACATAATTTAGTTGTGCATTATTGGTTGATTTTTTTATAGTAGAACAGTGTCGGCAAATTGTTCAATCTTGGGCCGCCTTCTCCCGCTTTATAATACGATAAAACGCTTCGGTATCGCGAATAAGATCAAACTGGTAACCAAATAAAAAAGAACCCAATAATTCTCGTTACGTCTGAGAATTTTATTCACTCTTGCTCTTCCTGTTCCGCTTTTATCGATAGAACGAAAGGGAAGAGTCAGAGAAAAATGATTTTTTTGTTTGTTTTTAACGAGGGTATTTCAACTATGAGGTTATATGAATACTCGGGGCAAGAAGGCCCATTTGTAATGCCGGGTTCGAATGCAGGGCCGCTGGATTTGAACCCGGGACCTTTACCTTACAGTGGTAAGCGCCGTGTCAACACTTAAGCCGTTGTGGCCAAAGACGCCCCGCTGAGAAAAATAGAGGCTAAATAATGATTACAATGTATCGTAAAAATAACCTTTAATGAACATTGAATTAACTGGCAACTTTTTACGAAATCTAGACTTCCAAGTAAACAAATGTATAAAATAAACCAAAATTCCATAAAAAACTATACTTTGAAAAAAAAAAATAGAAACGCAAATTACAGTTCACTGGGTCGTTCCATAAGCGTTTGCAAGTCAAGAGCACATACGATTGGAGGCCTCCCAAGAGACTTCAAGCCACAGAAGGATCATCATAACTCGACTTAAAATCGCCCAAACGCCTCACACGAATTTTTAGCACAAAGGAGCGTTTTTATTCAGCACGCTGATAAGGTTACACCATATGGCAGAGTTAATTGAATTGGTGGATGGCTGTATATCGAGACAAGTAAAAATACACCCGTTTTTTGCTTGAGTATTTTTATATTTTTCCTATTTTTGAATATAATTTATTATCTTATATTTAATTAAGTTTGGTGACGGAAGTATTCTGGGTTAACTGTCTTCGGAGAATGTATTTATAAGTGTGAATATGTGTGTAGCACAAGCACTTTGCTGGCTACCACCGATCCTTATGAGACTAGTTTGTATTTGTAGTTGTTTATGCGTGTCAGGGTTGATCGAATACTTCTCCACTTTACTTGCGTGAATGGTGTATGTAAGCAGGCAAGTGAGTATTAAGGAAGAGTGAGTGTGTTAGGTTAAAACTGCCCAGTAGTGGGCTGAAATAACATCATTGTCGATATCTCCTGGGGGCCCTTTGTTCTGCTGTGGTATAGAGGACACCGGGGTCTGACAACAGACCAAATCGCCACCATATGACCTGTGTCACATGTATTACACATATGCATGTGTATAAGTGCAGATTTGAGCTTATATATAACAATCAAATATCAAAAAACAAAATTAAACAATAATAGTTATTTTTTTCAATTAATTAATCTTTTTATGCCAAAAATATTTGGCCAATTCGGCCACGAAATATAATGGATTTAATAATAGTGTGTGGTGGTTAGTGACCGTTAATCGATAATTATTCAGAGATCGTGAGATGCGGTCTGGTGTGATGTAGGTATCAGAAAAACCTTTTCTTTATCGTGCCAACGTTTCGATCTTTATTGAGATCATCTTCAGGGCTCAAAGTGTTTATCTTCTGTGTAATTGTGACATTCTTGCGTGTCGTTTTGAGAGTGCCCTCTCACAGAAGACAAACACTTTGAGCCCTGAAGATGATCTCAATAAAGATCGAAACGTTGGCACGATAAAGAAAAGGTTTTTCTGATACCTACATCACACCAGACCGCATCTCACGATCTTTTAATAAAGTAATGACTAAGAGTCCAAGTAAGGGATAAATAGATTATTAGGTCAAATAAAAAGTATAAGAACGTTTTGAATATTAATAATATTTATTATTTAATAATTCGTTGGATTTGTGAAAAACAAATATTTATTATTACTCCTGTTGGGAGCGAATTGAGCCGTATGCATTTATTGTCGGTATACTTTATCTTTTTTGTTATTATTATATATGTTTTACAACAAAATTTGAACGACAAAATCGATTTTCCGGGTGTGAAGTAATCGTTCAGCTCTAAGCATTTCTGTCAAGTACGTTTTACGATAACTGTGAGATTGGACGTTACCCCGTTGGGACAGTGCTTTTTGATGGTCAATTTAGAACACTCGCGCTCTTAACTGTTGAAAGTAAAACAGTTAAGCGAGATATTAGAATTTTCAAAGACATTTTTAAAAAAATTGAGAGGCGTCTTTTTTGATAATTCAACAAATTCTTTCATAACTTGTTACTTCAAGTTTTTAATTAAATGGAATCACAAAAAGGCTCGATGAGGACAGATGTTTTGTCATTTATTATTCTGAATGACAAAATTTCTCAAGGTCTTATTACATTATTCTTTCATTGCCAATGATACCTACCAATTTAAAATATTTAGTATAATGAAACAATATTTTGAAATTTATGCAAAAATCAATTTAAAAAATTGTTTTTTATCACTATAATAAAATAGCGAAGGTAGGCACAAATTGATTTTCAGATCTCAGTAACACTGCCTGTGTAGATTACGCAAAGAGCTCCAACACATCTCACTAGCTTGCAGACGTTTGTCCTACACTTCTTCGAAGGATAAAGCGGGGGAACACGCTTAAAAAATGCCACGCTATGCGACGCTAACCAATGCTACCCGATGCCTTGTCACGTTTTGGTAGGGTGTGCACATCTATGTGATGTCAAGTGCACT
The DNA here is from genome assembly GCF_000648675.2 of Cimex lectularius. NCBI lineage: Eukaryota > Metazoa > Arthropoda > Insecta > Hemiptera > Cimicidae > Cimex > Cimex lectularius. The sequence continues at coordinate 284,447 of NW_019392846.1, forward strand.
CCACATTCACACAGCGTGTATCACAAATCAGTACCTCAGTCGCAACGCCTCTTTTGGTCTTAATGCATTATTTTGAGCAACACCTTGTAATAAATTGTTATTTAAATTTCATGAGCATAACCATTGTTAAATTTACTTGCTTTAAATAAAGTTATTCCGGTGTTTCGCTCAATTTTCTGCCTAACCATCATATTTGAATAATTCTTGTAAAAACTCATGAATTTTTTAGCTAGTTTATTTTGTTTTAAATAGGAATGTTGTAATTAATATAACGATAAAATTATTGAAATAAACTACAAAAAATACGAGTGTCCTGTTCTGGAGCTACTCGACGAAAATGGTGTAATTTTATGACCAAAACCATGTAATAAATTATTAGTTAAATTTTATGAACAAAACTATGTAATAAATTGTTAGATAAATTTTATGAACAAATCCATGAAATAAATTGTTCGTTAAATTTTATGAACAAAATCGTGTAATAAATTTTATATGGAGTTTCACTCTTCATGGAGGTCATTAGACATGCGAAGAAAGGAAAAGACTAATTGTTGGTTTCACCAAGCTTTCGGCAACTTATAGTGCATTATCAGAGCCTATTTATTAAAAATTAAAAAATATAAAAATGTATAAAAATAAATAATATTACAATTAATTAAGGGTTTTAGTTGAGATGAAAAAAGTTAATGGCACGAACGGGATTCGAACCCACGATCTTCGGCTAGATACGCGAGTGTATCGAGGTCACGATAGCTCAAGTGGTAAAGCACCGGCGTATCTAGCCGAAGATCGTGGGTTCGAATCCCGCTCGTGCCATTAACTTTTTTTCATCTCAACTAAAAACCTTAATCAATTGTAATGATTTAATTGGTCAAGCGGACCGCGAAATGAGTGAACTTGAAGAATTCATATGAAGTACACTTCACTAAAGCTCTCCGTGGCCATTTCAATTGTCGTCGAGAATCCAAACCGATTACACGACATTTGAAAAATGGAAAAAAGGAGGGAAAACTCATAAGGTGGGGATGAGATAGGAAGTTGATGTCCGAGTGGATCGAGGTCACGATAGCTCAAGTGGTAGAGCAGCGGCGTATCTAGCCGAAGATCGTGGGTTCGAATCCCGCTCGTGCCATTAACTTTTTTTCATCTCAACTATGAATTTTAATTAATTGTAATAATTTAATTGGTCAAGCGGACCACGAAATTAGTGAATTTAAATAAGTAATATTGTTGTATGTTATTTAGTTTTATATATTTTTATATTTTTTAATTTTTAATAAATAGGCCCTGATGATGCACTATAATTTGCCGAAAGCTTGGTGAACCCAACAATTAATCTTTTCCTTTCTTCACCTGCCTAATGACCTCCTTGAAAATTGAAACTCCACATAAAATATATAGTTGGAAATAAAAATATGAGTATCCGGTTCTTTTGTCTTCTACTGTACTCGATGCTACCCGACGAAAATCTGGAAGTGTGGATCGCAGGGCGTAGAATAGAGTAGCGTTGCATGGCATCGGGCAGATGTGCACGGAGGTAATACAATCTTATGGAAAACGGGATTCAGAATTTCCATCGGGTAACAGCATATCGCTGCGTCGGGTATGTTCTCCGCTTAAAGCATTTGGGAATTTCAGCACTACATAAAAATGACAATGATATATACATGTACAAACAGTGGAATGGCAAATAAAGGCTGGATTAGAACCTATTATTTTCAATAATCAATCAATATTGTGTTAAAAGTATTAAATGAGTTAATTAGACTCATAAAATAATGTTTAATTATACAAATATAATATTTTTAATATTGGGGTAAATAAAATTTATTTCTGAATAAATTGCCACGAGAGCTTTACACCAAAAAGACAGAAAAGAGAGGCTGAGAGTTAAAATACAAAAGCAAGGACGAACTGGAGTTGTTTTAGATTATGTATTGGTTGTGATGTATATTTAATTGTTTTATAATAATTATTGTTATTAATTAGGCCAGAAATCTAAATTATTAATTAAATTAAGTGATTTAACTGTTTGCAAATGTAAATGTATTGATATACAAAACAGTTCATAATTTAATCAAATAATCAGTATATAAAGAAGTTTACAGAAGAACGTATTAGATTTAATTATAGAATTAAGGGTACTGCGAAATTAATTGTACATTTTATATTTTAAAAAAACAGTATCTTTTTCAAACTTTCGAAGAACGATAAATATACCTTTAATGAGGATTGAAAATCAATTGAAAGTGAATATGTGTGATCACAATGTAAACGGATCTTTGTTGATTATGTGTTCGTCCATTTGTAAACAACATCATCAACATTCTTGGTTGGTTTAGTTCATTTTGTTTGAGCTAAATAATTAATTATTGAATTAAGAACATAAATACTAATTGATATAATCGCAATATTAAATTGCCAGGCATGATCTATTTATATATTTATTATAGATTTTAGAAATATGTTAAAAATGATTTTTATGGATTATTTTTTGTTTCAGGTATGATATTCATGTTCAGAATCTTGTTGCGGTGTTCGGTGAGTCATCCATAATTATTGATTTAGTGATAAGCCTGTTCAAAAGGATTACAAGTTCCACGGATCGCGGTGGGGATTGTGTTAGGGCGGAGTGAACGGAGTGAGGGCGTTTCCGAAGCTGGCCGGATCAAGAAAGCGGATTAATAAGCAGATTCCAAATTGTTCGGTGTACGAAGGGGGATCAGAAGGCCGTCGTGATATATTGCCTGGAAACCGTTGTCTGCCGAAGGGCTAACACGACCAGAACGTCGGGCGTCGTCGGTGGGGTGCGAGACGAGGGTGTTTTCTATTTAAGCTTCCACTCTCTTAATTCTCCCTTAAGTGTTTCCTTAGCCCCCTTCGACCCCCTTCCACTCCCGGAATTCAAACTTGCCCCAAGTAAACATAACAATACCCAATAAGGCCACAAATTATAGGCAGTTTGCAAAGGAGATTACACAGGGAAGGTTTCCGGCTTCCCTTTTAAGCCCCGGGATACATTTTGATAAAATTGTTTAAAATTTACAGTACAGTATAGTAAAGGCATGGGTGGTTATTCTATTTGAAACTTCATTAAGTTTTTAAATACACTTGTTCTTAACTGACCATCATTTCTGCTTACTCTCGCAGTTGGCTATAAAGTAATTGTTTTTACGGATTAAGTGAAAAATTATCAATATTTAAAATAATAATACATTATTTGAGATAATATACTATAGAGAAAAAAATACATATTGCAGATTAAAGTTTGAAATTTAGGTCAAGAAAAGAATGTAATAAAATCTGTAAAAAATATGAACCTGTCTTTTTAATGAATTATCTTTAACCATGAGCAGAATTAAAATATAATAGCTAACAAAGGTAAAAAACGCGCTAGATTCAATATAAACTATAGCACATAACCGCGGCCACAACATTAAAAAATACTCTGATGAACAAAATTAACGCACCACCCTTAAATTTTAATAATGCATTTAGGTTTATTCATATTTCATGCCAAAAATAGGTTTGGTTGTAAAAATAAGACAATTAATATAAATTACTAAAACACATTATTGAGTAAAGAAAAAAAAATTATATTTAAAAATATTGTCACGTCCGTTAACGCCTTGGAAAAATTTCTAAAAAATCCTGGGGAATTATTTCCCTTTCATAATGAACAGCCGTTTCCAAATCTTCCTGGATGTTAGATGCTGGGTTTCGCCGTCTTACTCTTTGCTTAAGTTGGTCCCAAATGTGTTCGATTAGGTTCAAATCTGGATTCCGAGCTGGCCACACCAGCACTCACTGGTAAACACATTCAGATAGTGATCGACAGTAGGTTCTCTTTGGGGCTGGCATTATCCTGCATTAACAAGAATTTCTCATCGATGTGGGACGGCGGGCAAATGATACTACATCTTCTTCGATTTTGTCTTGTACGTACCTCATGAAGTTGGTGATCTTCCTCGCACAACAATCAATTCGGGCGAACGTCCGAGGAAATACCACCGTGCAATGCCACTCGAGGAAACATACCAACATGAGGCATACCTTTCTCTTGATCTCCATATCTCAATTTTTGAGGCCAACTCTCAACTCATCTGTAAAGAGAGCTCGTACCCAATCGTTCAATTCAGATCCCGTGCGAATTGAAGCCTGGCCATTTTCTGAGGTGTGGTAAGAAGAGGTTCACGAGCCGAGCACTGAGATTATTTTCATTACGTTTTATTTTTACCGTTCTGGAGGAAATCGAAGTATTTCGGACGTCTTATCAGACCTAGGTCGACCCTGTACTAGCCTTCTAGTGCAAAGCTATATGGCCTCTGAAACACGGAAGAACCTTTACTATTCTAGAGTGATTTACACTCCTTCTCCTGGCGATTTCGAGATGACTATGTCCTTTCTCTAATAACGTTATGACTGTCCGCGTCATACTCACTCCACTGCCTGCCTGGAGCTATTGAAAAAAGTGGTAATGCAACTTTTTGTGCAAATGGGATTAGTTATATCAAAAATAAGCAAAAGAAGTAAATAAAGCAATATTTACTGTTTATTTGGCCTACGATAGCTCTTAATTACCTCTAACTAACGTAAAACGGTATTGATTTAATTTTAAACTAAATAAATTGAGTAGTTCGTTAAATTTCCATCCGCATAGTAAACAAATTACATCACAAAGGACATTAAATGGAAAGAAATATAAAAACTAACTATTCTAACAATTTAGGGTTTAAAACTACACTGAAGACAAACAGATACTATCAAAAAACTCCTGTTACAAAAGATCGACGAGAACTAACCTACTAGAGAAACATGCACGCTATAACTAATGCGGAGAAAAATACTTCAGACAGCCAAACGTAAAAGTATAAAACAAAAAAAATATGGAATCATTTTCATTTCGGAATTTAACAAAGCCTCTCATCTCGCATAAAAATCATCACGTAACTACAACAATGCATTGAAGCTTTCTGACTCTACGACATAAAGAAAGAACGAAAAATGAACATACCACGCTTAATATTCAACTGTAAAAAACCCATGAGTAAAATTAACAACAGCTCATTCATATTATCTGGACCATTTAAAACATAAAAGTTAAAAAAGAAAAGAACATTATAAAAAGCGAGACTTTTTAATGAAAATGATAACGCGGACATATTTCTTCCATTTTTCACCAACTTAGACAAAGGTTTCGATTATTAAATAGAAATTTCACAGTCTCCTTACTGAAGATGGCGAGAAGCCGAAACACGTCATCATTTCTTCATCCCACAGCCATATACCATTCGTAACTTCCATGGAACACAGTTATTCTGTAATGATAGGTCGATATACAGAGATTGTTAAAAATAACAGAAGCTTGTTTAGTGAGGATTCTTTGACAAAGAGATAAAACTGTTGTAAAATTATGCGAAACACAAAAATGGTGTCGAAAAACTTTATTCGCCTCGACGTATGCCATGAAAATGGGATGAAGGTTGGTTCCGAGAAGTAGGGAAAGTCGTGCTGTCATTTCCGCCTTTGTAATTTAGCTTTTCTCCCGTTTCCATCCCGGCTTCTTTTTAACCTTTCTCATAATGGGAAATGCAATGCTATGTCAGGGAAGAAATGTAGGCCTAATAACTCCTGCCTTTATTATGCTTCCCCACAAGAAGGCCGTTTCCCGAACAAATCACACAACTGATTCATTATGCAAAATTAAATTAAACGAGAATCTTGTGTTACTGGAAAGAACAATTATCTGGATGATAATAAGTATTTTGTGAAATAATATATTTACAATAGAACGACTACAGTAAATAAATTTAATACCTAATATCATTTATTTTATTTCTTTGCAAAACTCCCTAAATAATATTGAGGATCTGTAAGACCATACAAGCCCCGAACCTATTCTTGGGATAACAAAAACAAATATAGAATCCTCCATCGCAGAATGGATCCAAGCAAAACAAAAGGAGAAGTGTACAAACTCTAGCGGTGCTAGACATAGCAAACTTATGATGAAACAAACCTCACCGAGACTGGCAAAAACACTGCTGCAATTGGAGAGGGCCAAACTCCAAAGTAGTCCAAAGGAGTGGTACGACTACTAACCGGTCACTGGTTTCTGAGAAAACATCTACACAACATGGGTATATTCAGCGACGATCCCATTTGCAGATTATGTAATGAGGAGGAGGAAACAGCCACTCATATCATCTTCGAATGTGAAGCAACAGCTCATTGGAAGTATGACCTAACGTACGGAAAAGACTTAGGAAATCTAGACTAGGATTGAGTCTATTGACTGAACTAAGGAACTAGGAAGGTACAATAAGCCGGAAGGCTGCAGTGCCTGGGGATTACAAACCCCGCTTCCTAGTAACCTTTTCCACCATACCATACCAAACCCTAAATAATATGGTTAGCAGTTATATTGTATTTTTAAAAAATACAAAAATATACAATAAATTACAAAAAGTTATAAAAGTTGGAAACAGTATCTGGAACAATTGACCATGGAATAATATTCATGTCAAATTAAATAAGACCCAATTGACCAAATTGAAATTGGGACCAGTTGAATTAATTCATTCTGATTAGACGAATTTATTTTTTACTTGTACGTCAATAAAGATTTCCAGAAACATTTGAAATGCTGGTGAATCATAATATGCAACATATCTTGAAACATTTCCGCATATTTAAAAATATAATATGATTATTACAGCGCAATATTTTGGAAAACGGGGCTGATACTTGATCTAAACCTAGCGTGTGAGTATGTCAGTAGGTTGAGAAATATCCCAGCACTTAAAAGAAAGCTTGTAGGCAGGATCACATTTAAACAAGAAATTCATGTTTGATGTGTGAGAGTCAGTACGTCAGCAGAAATATCTCCTTTGGTCCCAATAGTCACAAATGTGGAGTTTGAAAAAATTTGCAGATGTAATAAACAATAAAACCGTGCCTTTTCACGAAGTAATGGACAGTGTTTAGTCACCCTTTAAATTCAAGATAGCCAGTCACTAGCCAGAAACAATTCCGCATATTTAAAAATATAATATAATTATTACAGCGCAATATTTTGGAAAACGGGGCTGATACTTGATCTAAACCTAGCGTGTGAGTATGCCAGTAGGTTGAGAAATATCCCAGCACTTAAAAGAAAGCATGTAGGCAGGATCACTTTTAAACAAGAAATTGATGTTTGATGTGTGAGAGTCAGTACGTCAGCAGAAAAATCTCCTTTGGTCCCAATGGTCACAAATGTGGAGTTTGAAAAAATTTGCAGATGTAATAAACAATAAAACCGTGCCTTTTCACGAAGTAATGGACAGTGTTTAGTCACCCTTTAAATTCAAGATAGCCAGTCACTAGCCAGCCCTAGATTGATTTTTTGGTTGCGGGCGAGTTCAATTCGAACACCATTCATGCGATCGTTGTACAATTATCACTTTGATAAACAGGTTTCCAATTTATGGGACGGGTTTCTCCGGCAACCCAGGTGAACAGGATCCCTCTTCTAATGTTCAGAAACTATTTCATGTTGGCTGGAGGTGCGGTTAATTTGAGGCACTTCATTACCAACAGTGCCTGCAACCGAACAATTACGTGCCAATGGAGCAGGTGCGACGGTCGTTCATTTGTTAATTGTACGTGTTTGGTGCAATGCCAATTTCGACTTCATCGTTCCAGGTGTCCGGCCGGGGCCAAAACGTTGATCGTCCATGTTGAAGGGGCCGGAAAGGCACCACGTTTAATACTAGACTAACTTGGCCGATTTTAACTTCGCAGGTTTAAAACTGTTAAACAAATAAAATATACAATATTTAATTTGTGAGATTTCTCCGTGTGGTCTACGGGATGATAAACTTGCTCTGCTTGGTTACCCTCTCTGGGTTGGTCTGACTGCCACCTTTTGGCATTCTATGTCAGCTGTGTTGGCTCAGTGTGAATTTTGTAAACTGAAAATGGCGAAATACCGAAACGACAGAACAAAATAATTCATAACGACCAAACTATATTATTATATCTCAGTATATGATAATGATTAATGAATTAATTTTTTGTTTTTTCGTTCTTCTGTAGCATATAAATCTAGTATAACCTAGTTGGTCACAGAGTTTGTAAATATTTGCTAGCGGTTTGACAACTTCCACAAGAACGTACGCGGACTGTGGCTGAATAAGCGCCGGAACTTCGGATGTTGCAGCTACATACACACAACAGTGCTGATATATCGCTGATGTTCATGTGCGATAAAACAACGGCCCACAACCTGTACAATTGTATTAAAAATCTTCTATTAATTAAGGTTTATAGTTGAGATAAAAAAGTCAGTGTCACGATTCAAACCCACGATCTTGGCTACCACTTGAGCTATCGTGACCTCGATCCTCAGTGACTCCGACTCCGTGACTCGGACACTAACTTCCCATCTCAACTCCACCTTTTGAATTTTCCCTCCTTTTTGCCATTTTTCAATCCCGCTCTTGACACTGACTTTTTTATCTCAACTAAAAACCTTAATTAATTGAAAGATATTAATTGGTCAAGCGTTTAATAAGAACTTTTAGACTTTTAGAAAACTAGTGAATTTTAATAAAACATGATCAGACGGTTTACAAGTATAATCCTTACTTATTTTTAGTATTGTACTTCGTTTCATAATTCCACAGTATCATGACTCGGAAGGAATATGAATATCTTCAATAATTATGAAAATACTCAAACTAAGACAATATTGGGCTCAATACCCAATCAAAATAAATCGCCTGTAAATTTACTAATTAACTGTTCAAGAGGCAAAATAAACCTAACGGAATTAATTATCCGATTTTCTTAATTTTGCTTATATTTGCTTTTTCCATTAAACACTTAACAATAATAAGTCTTGTAGTCCCAGAACAAAACAAACAAAAAATATATGTCAAAAAATTCAATTTTTTCCCCTTATTTATTTCAACTTTGCTCTTTTTTAGAGCTTTATTTTTTTTCAACACTTGTTATTCCAAGCCGTTCTTGGCCTGCGCAATAAAATTAAGACTTAAAAGCTGAAAGCTGCCGTCGACCCAGGAAATAAAATAAAAGACTGAATTATCCAGCCGGCGATCGCTGGAGTCGATGCGTGGGAACCGCCTGGACCTCAACCTAAAAACAAACCAGTTTAGTTTTATAACAGGTAGCAAACAACTCCGCTTAATTACGTCATTCTATCATTCAGACTGCATTTTCAGTTTTTATCTGTAAACGCCAACTTTGATAATTGACAATATCAGAAGAAACCGGATCTTGAACGTACAGATGTTAATTTAATTTAAATCTAATTGGCAATTTATAATTTGTCGCCTTGACGCTTATGGACATATTTCTCTTTTTGTACGTTGCTCCAAATATAGATCGACATCTCTCTAGTTTTATTCTTTCATTTCCTAACCAATTGGTAATTGGCAATTAACTCGAAACTAGTGTAGGGATTTTTTAATATCCAAGCTGGATCCGGTGAACAAAAAGGTACTTAATGTATGGCGTACTTGACAATCATTAGTTAACAGACACGATTCATAATCTTGCTTTCTTTTCCGCCTTCAAAGGTAGTTACAACGATTTCAAGGAGAGGATAATAAAAAAAAATTTAGATAAACTATTCGATCGTGGATAGAGATATTAAAGATAAAGTATATTTATGATTTAGAAGGCATGGCTGTAGAGGGAAAAGTTTGTACTGGTATTAACTAGATCCTTCAAACACAACCATAACCTTTAAGATATACCACTATGTGAAGATACTAATAAAATTTCCATCAGCTTGACATTAAAAAAAAACTCCTTTTGTCTAGATCAGTTAATTTTCGTTCCATCCACTGCAAACAGTGGCATCAATTAAATCTTACTAAATTCAGTTTCACGGTTTTTTCTCCACCTTCTCATTCCTAAAGCCAGAAACACACTTACCCGATGCTACTCCATGCGACGCTATCCGATGCTACCCGACGCAAATCCAAACTCCGATTTTCCATAAGGTTGCATTACCCCCGTGCAGATCTACCCGATGCTATGCCACGCTAACCTACCCGACACTGCGATCCTCACTGTCCAGATTTTCGTCGGGTCGCATCAAGTACAGTCGAAGACAAAAGAACCGGACACTCATATTTTTATTCAAACTACATGTATTATTGTCGTTATATTAATTACAACATACTTATTTTAATATAAACCAAATTAACTGCGATTAAAAATTAATTAGTTTTTATTTAAAAAAATAATTTTAATGGTTTGGTAGAAAATTAATCAAAACACCGAATACGATTTTTTGATATAATGAATTTAACTAACAATTTATTGTACTCGCTTCGGCGGCACATATACTAAAATTGGAACAATTTATTACACAGTTTTGCTCATAAAATTTAATTAATTATTTATTTCATAATTTTGCTCGTAAAATTACACCATTTTGTAATGTCCGGTAGCAACAGAAAAGGACACTCATATTTTTTGTAGTTTATTCAAACTAAGTACATGTAATTTTGTCGTTATATTAATTACAACATACTTATTTTAATATAAACCAAATTAAACGAGATAAAAATGCATAATTTTTTATAAACATTGTTTAATTATGATGGTTAGGAGTAACTTTATTTAAAACAATTAAGTTTAACAAACAATTTATTAGATGGTTGTGCTCATAAAATTTAACTAACAATTTATTACAAGGTTTTGCTCAAAATAGTGCATTAAGAACAAAAGATGCGTTGCGATTGTGATAGTGATTATTGTGATAAACGCTGTGGGCTGTACGCGACGTGTGCTTGCGTCGGATAGATGTGCACACCCCACCAAAACGTGTTAAGGCGTCGGGTAGCGTCGCATGGCGTAGCATCGGGTAAGTGTGTTCCTGGCTTAAAGTAGTTAAAAGCTTAATTTAATCTATATCGCTTTTATATAGATAATGCAGGACAAATAATATTAATTACATTCTTTACATTATTATAACTCATGGGTCCATTATATGGATTGATAGATAGATTTGTTTGTGGAGGTTAAATAAAAGTCTTGTTTACTGCGTACATCTAATACGACTATTGTGCTTTACTCATTAGTATGTTATAACTGACAATATACCTTCAGGGTTTGTTGTGTAGAACGAAAAATGAAATATGTAGAGAAACATGTACGTATACAATTACTGTAAATTCTAAATTCTGTAAATGTTCTATGATGATAGCAAAATTCTTTGTATTTTTCAGTTTGAAGCACAAATAATGGCCTAATTCTTTTTGATGAAACATTTAATTCTTAATTTGTCATTTTTCTTTAGTATTCTGAATATAGATTGCCATCGAGTGATGAAATGCAGAAAAATAGACGGACAGCTGACCCAACGGATGAGTAAAAGTTTATTAACAACCTAACCATCATGCATTGCATCAAGAATTTTTTCTAATTATTAAACAGGTCCGGCGTAAAAGAACGTGATTAGAACCAAAAAGGGCCCCCGGTTTTAAAGAAAATCCGGTTTCGTTCTCCTTCCTTTTCCTTTCGACATTTGATTATGACCTCGTCTGGAAGGATGAATGAAAAAGGAGAAAGAGCGCTGCTGGAGAGACGGGTCCCGGAACGGTCAAAGGAGGGGAGAGCCACGCGACCACTTCCAGGACTACCTGATTTGTAAGGTCGGTCAATTCTGGAACCGGCCTCCTCCACCCTCGGCCAGAACAAAGAGCATATGTAACAGGTTGAAAAACTGGTCATAGCTCCCGCCGGCCGAAGGGGACGACAAATGGAAATTCGGCTCACCCAAATCGGCCTCTTTTACAATTCTACCATTGATATTGATACAGCTATGCGTTTCCCTTGTTCTTTCAGTGCCTCAATAGAATAAATCAAATAAACAAGAATGGGAAGCACGCTGAAGTCTACGGTTTTTCAATACTCGCTTTTCATTGGAAATAACCATTAAATCCGATCACATTCCATGTATTGGGTTGGTGAAAATTATTGCAAGTTTTGACAATTTGTTTATTTTTGCAGTTGCTTGTCATGTAAACAAAGCTAAATCCTCAAATCTAATTTATGGATTATTTTACTTTTAACTGTTATCTTTTATACAAAACAATTCATAAGAATGAGAACCTCCGAAATTAAGTATGCCCAAACTAGTTTTCGTCAAATTTATTTGTACGAATTTAAACTTGATGGAACTGCGGCCCACACCGCGCGTTCTACACATTTTGGGGAAAGGGAAGCATAAGCGAATGCAGAGTTGATTTCAAAGAATTTGGTCCGGTACGCTTTCCGTTGTGGACGACGACCAATTCAAAACATTAGTTGAAGAAACTTTACGTAAGACAACACGGTAAATTGCAGAAGAGCTTCGTGTTGACCACTATACTGTTTTTCTCCATCTAGAATAAATTGGTAAAGTATGGAAGTTGGACAAATTGGTACCGGAGCGAAAAGTAATGTACGCTTTGAAATTTGCACGTCCTCTACTGTTGCACCACCAAAATGATCCATTTCTCGATCGAATCGTCGCGTGCGATGAGAATCGGAATATGTACCATAACTGGGGGCGTGCAGGTCAGTGGTTGGTTGAGGATGAAGAGCCGAAACACTTCCAAAAACAAAATCTGCACCCACAAACGGTTATGGTGACTGTTTGGTACTTCTAGGGTTGTTCATTATAATTTACAGAATTATGGTGAAACTACCAAAGCAGAATATTGGCAAGAAATTGACAAAATCCATGGAAAACTCAACGTGTTTGTCCAGCTTGGTAATCTTATCAATAGGATCTCTTCCAGGTTTGAGAACAAGGTAACCCTTATTTGGATACCAGAACTGAAAGGACACCATGGCAATGAAGAGGCGGATGGCTTAGCCAAAGAAGGTTCTAATAGTGCGTTTGTCGGGCCCCAACCGGTATTACCTCACTCTATGAGCACAGCCAAGGAGAGTATTAATAACTGGGGCAAGAAACAATTCCTTAGGGAGTGGAATTTATCCTCCGCACACAGGCAATCGAAAGAGTTTGTTAAGGTGATCAAACCAGCAGAATCGAAATGGCTATTCTCTAACTCAAGGAAGGGAATCAGGCGACTGATAGGTATTCTTCCCACTGAGAAATCACCTCTCCGTAATCGGTATTCTACCAGATCCCTGTGCTCTTTATCGCAGAGAGTGATAGGTATGCTAGGTCTAGATTTGAAATCTTTGAAGGAGCGGACATCACGAAATCACTCCCCTAGATAAAATGGTCCAAAATCTTGGGGTTTGTGAACAAGTCCAAGAAATTTATGCAGGACACGTGAGCCGACCAAGTCCCGGACCTTTTAGGGATGGGGTACGAGTCTACCCAGGCATTTAACCCCTCGGGTCTTGGTCGCCCACCCTGCGTAATATATAAATTGTTGGACACAAACAGCTTGTCTGTAATCAGTTTAATTTGGGCTTATTCTTTTGGTGTGATAAATTAATTTAAAACATCTTGCGATATTCTGGTATCATTTTGTACAGTCCGGTAACTGAAGTTATTATATTCTAAAATTATTTGGTTGTCATAGTACGTTGTTGTGTGATATGATACCAATATTTCGACGTTTCTTTTTTTATATTTTTACATATATCGTTACGTTATTGACCACTCCTGCACTCGTTTTCAACAATAACTGCAAGATGGAACGGATCAGTGGTGATAACATTTTGAGCGTGGATACGTGACACAAAACATGTATATGTAAACATGCCTAGGTACGCGTCAGAATTGCGTTAGGCTACATTTTACCCACCTTGCCTTATATGAAACATTTCAATCCGAGGTCTTTTATTTCTCTAATAAATCAGGACCTTATAGTTTCCTTAAGTGAAAGTTCTAGTCATCCAAATGAAGGCTGAAACGACACGGGCTAAAAGTTAAAACGGTAAAAGTATAAAAAAGACGACGAATAACAAAATTGTATAGTTTTTAGTTAAATTGTATGTTAATAGTACCAAAGAGTTAGGCTACTCTTTCGAAGTTTCTCTGTGTTTAAAAATGTAAATACTTAAGGCTACGTGATATTTTGTGATGAAAACATTAATGAGTATCCTTTTATTTTCACTTTATAGGGTCACAAGTTTTTCTTAGACGACAAATAATCAAAAGAACGAACGGCTGATGCGGGTGGAGAGATTGTTACCAGAAGACTGATTAAACTCACCATAAAAGCTCTCAACTCTCATATCATCAAGGGCAAAACTAAACAATTTAACCATTGAAACGCGGAAAATAGCCCCATTTTCCGTTCAGCTCCAAGATGAAACCATATCAGCGAAGCATGTCAAAGCATTCCGAAACAGTACTCTCGGCATTCCGAGTTCAAAGGCAGGCAGACAAACATCCACGTTACAAACTTCCTCCTTGATATGTATTTTATGATATTTATTGAAGCGTAACAAATTGCAACGCTTGTCGGTAATTTTCAAACTATTTTTTTTTTCTAAATAGTTGAAATACTTGGTCGTGTATATTTTTCTTGGAATCGAAGGAAGTTAAAAGTTCAGATTTGACGTAGGACTTTTATGCTTATAATTTGTAATCACCGACGTGAGCGAAAATGAGGTTAGGTGACGTTGATTCAATTAACGGGACATAATTAATATCATTACAATATAAGTAAGTTGCTAGCTGTAGGCAGTATATTCTCTTGTTAATTATAAATATCCCGGAAATTTTTTGAACCACATTAAAGACTCTCTCCTTGCATAGTCCCACATAATGCATAGTTAATGAAAGGAGCACGCAATTTTTTTTATACCATAGTGAATAACCTGTCCGAGTTGGTAATTTAGCGGTAAAGGGCAATAAATAAAAATGCAATTAAGGCCGTACGAAGGGGATGTAATTAATCCAATTGAAATAATTAATTATTGTAAATTGTATTTCGCCCTTTGGGGCCTAAAGAGGGGCATTCCTATTGGGGGAAGTCGGGTATTGGCAATTCTCCAGGGCCTCCCAATTAGCTTATTGTGATGTGGTGGATATAATACACCTGCCGTTTTTTTTACCACCAATTGGGGAAAAAAAGTATCCACCACTAATCCACATGTTATTTAAACCATAGTTTCTACGATGCAACTACAAACGGTTTTTTTTCATTAACATCTATGAATTTAAATTTTTGAATTTCAGCTTTATACATGATCATGACAGAAATATTTTCAGGGCTCGAAATTTTGGTCAATAGATTAAACAAAAAATGCATCCAAGCCGGTTTACTCATTCGAAATACATTATGAATCCTAATACTTTAAACAATTATTCAGAAATAGTGAGATGCGGTCTGGTGTGATGTAGGTTTCAGAAAAACATTTCCTTTATCGTGCCAACGTTTCGATCTTTATTCAGACCATCTTCAGGGCTCAAAGTGTTTGTCTTCAGTGTAATTGTGCCATTCTTGCGTGTCGTGTAGTGGGCACTCTCAACACGACACGCAACAATGACACAATTACATAGAAGACAAACACTTTGAGCCCTGAAGATGGTCTGAATAAAGATCGAAACGTTGGCACGATAAAGAAAATGCTTTTCTGAAACCTACATCACACCAGACCGCATCTCACGAGTTCTGAATAATTATCGATTATAGGTCACTAATCACCACACACTTTAAATAATTCTAAAAATACTAGTAAAACGTAACTAAGGGGTAAAAAAATCATCATACTTTGAACTTGAACCATACTTATTTATACTTTTGATAGGGTTGTTTATTGTACTTTAATTACTTCGTTGTACGTTTTAGTGCATATAAATATTTCGGGACCACTGCCGGTACCCCTTGTCAAGGTTTCTTGGAGCTCGGAACATACTCCTAGGAGTATATATACACTAGAGGCAATAAAAAGTCAAACAAAGTGGTTGTTAGGGTCAATAAATATCCCCATCACATTATGAATTCAACAACAACCAAAATAAAAGGAGAAGGAATTTCATATTTATACTTGATTACAAGTTGCCTGGTTTGTAAATATTCAGCTGAAAATATGTTAGGTGGGTTGAGAAAACGAGGGTGAACATCAAGATTTTTTTTATTGTCGTTTACAAATTTTCAATTGACTCAGAATCAGGTTAATATAACTTAGCATACGTAACATAATTTGCATATCTAGTATTACAAATGTGTTCCTTACAATTTGTTTTCATTGTAAATTCTCACTTTTTGAGTTCAACTAGTAAATCTATGTGAAAGGGTAGAAAAAAATGAATATAACATAAATATAAACAATATAAATCTATAATTTTTAAATAAAAAATCTAAACCATTCATATGTATTTGTATAATTTAAACAATGTTTATAAATCCCAGGCCCTGAAGATGATCTCAATAAAGTGCGAAACGTTGGCACGATAAAGAAATAGTTTTTCTGAAACTTACATCACACCAGACCGTATCTCCCGAACTCTAGATAATGATAATAATATTCAAGAATTCACTTCACTTATATTAAGAATATATCTGAAAAATATAACTTTTAAATCATATGGAGTTGATTATTTTAGATTGAAACCTCAATATAAAATATGCTATTTATATACGCCCCAACATCTAGAACATAAATAGATTTTATATTCTAGAAAAATAATTAAAAAATGTATTTTATCCAATTAATTGTGATTAATGATAGACCAGTCAATCAAAAAACATGGCAACCGGTTAACATACCCAATTTAACAAAACCAAATTTCGAATTTTAAACAAGATTTTTAAAAGACAAATCGTAGGATGCGTATATATTACAAAAATAGTGAAAAACTGTAAATAAAAAAACTCATTACAACTAATATCCGTATTTTATTCCTATATTAGAAAAATGAAAAATATTAACAAATAACTTTTAAATTTACAACTAATTAAAAAATACTTAAAAAGGTAAAGTAAAAATTACAATATGTAGTTTAAATTTTGTGAGCAAACGCTTAACGTAGTATTAAGAATTCTAAAAAAATTCTTTATCTAAAATAAAAATTATAAAAAATCTAAAATAAATTAAAATAAGTTTAAAAATGCATATTACAAAAAAGTATAAATACAGCAAATAATAGATTCCAATTAAAAAAAAAAAGTTAACCTTCTTTCATCTTGGCCATGCGGCGCGTCGTCAAGTTAGCTTTGCTTTTTTGAAATTTTATTTTAAAATCATATAAAGTTTTATATAAATTTCAGATGAAAAATTATCATATATCTTTTATATGAAACTATTTAATGAAAAATTTAATTATTTTTTTAAAAAGGTAAGCTTTATAATAAAATGTAAAATACTAATATCATTTGTTTTATTTATATGTTTTTAAATGTTAAAATAAGTACTGAATTTACTTTAAAAAAAACGATAGGGAATTATTTTACAAAACTAAAATATTATTAACATGATACCGAAAGGAGGCTAATTTTCGCATTAGATAAGGAAGAATCGCTCTTTTATGTTCTATTTAATTTAATTTTTATAATTGAAAAATTATATGTATGGAAATTTGTGTGACGAATATAAAAGTATAATTTGTTTTTAAAACTTTTGTTCTTATCAAGGGTTTGTGCATGCGGAAATAACTAGGTGATCTCGCCGTTTGCAAATTGCCAACAACCCTTCGCCTTTTCCGCCACTTCTTGGAGGACTCTTCTCAAACCCCTGCTGTCTCTTTTCTCCCTTTCGTCGGAGTTGTTTGCATTTCATTAGCACAGTTTTTAATTACAAACGGCGAAGGGTGCCTTCTAATAACACGGGGGAGCAAAAAGAGAATCCTCGGTAACTAAGGTCTTTTAATCTTCGCAGGCTAGCACACGATCCCCATCGCCACAATCACAACGGTCGCAAACATCATCTGAATGATTACAGGGGAGATTCCCTCAAGGGGAAACCGAAGATGAATATTATTCGATGAAAAGGCAAATTCGAGACCGAATAAATGACAATTAATGGTCCGGGAGAGCCACCTGGCCCATTTATCAAAACTTAATAATTCCAAACACAGGAGAAAGTCTGTAAATTACAGAGCCTCAAAAAACGGCATTAAAAATCAACGGGCCCGCAAGCATTGTGTGAAATAATGGAAAATCTAGGGGTGGAAGTGATTTTTTTTAAGAGTGGGTGAGGGGTAGGTGGAACGTGGCAATTAAGAGATCGAAAGAAGGAGCAACCCTGGCGCTTTGTATGAACCCCCTAATGACCCCCCCTTTTGCAAATTAATTAATAAACTGGGTGGGATTAAAAAACAATTAAGCGCTTATCGGAAGGGGCGGTGCATTTGTTTTTCCAAACCCTTCTTGTTATGAGAGCTCACATTCTAAGACCCTTTATTTTTTATTTGAATTGAAGAAAAATGTCTAACTATTTATGTTGACTGAATTATAAACTTCTCAGATGTCTTAGTACAAAAAGCTCACAAAATAAGACCTTATCGTGAATGAATTATTGTCTGTATAATGTTTTATATAGATAATCTAGCGGAGATTAAAACCACAATTGAACGTACAATCTTCATGTTTCATTTAGTGATATTTATTAAAAGACATTTTTTGAAAACTGATTTTTTCTATGAAAATAGTCATAACGAGCTTCCAGCACACTTTAAGTAATTGATTATTATTTTTAGCTGTTGTGTTGATACAAAAGAAACAACTAATTTCAAAATTCTCGTAGTTGACAATTTTTTATTTGTTAAATACACAATTATTGCAAAAAGAAACTGTCTACAATCTACTTTGAAAACGTACTTGTAGTTTTCTTTCAGCCTTAAGATAAACTTTTAATTGATTGAAATCCGAATACATGTCAAAAACACTTTGTGAGCAGACTATCCCATTAATCTATCGAATTGATAGATTCTCTCCAATAATAACAGTTATTCTGAAAATTTGTGGTGATTAGTGACCGTTAATCGATAATTATTCAGAAATCATGAGATGCGGTCAGGTGTGATGTAGGTTTCAGAAAAACATTTTCTTTATCGTGCCAACGTTCCAATCTTCATTGAGATCATCTTCAGGGCATGGGATTTACAAACATTGTTTACATTTAACAAATAGATTTAGGATATGGAAAAGTGAATTTATATAATGCAAAATATATTTTTTATATTCAATCAAAGTATTGCTACTCACTCAAAGTGTTTGTCTTCTGTGTAATTGTGCCATTCTTGCGTGTCGTGTTGAGAGTACCAGTGAGGTTTTGCTATTTTATGTTTATATACTTCCTTCCCCACCCCTTCAAAATCCAACGTATATAAACATAAAACAGCAAAATTTCACTGGCACTCTCAACACGACATGCAAGAATGGCACAATTACACAGAAGACAATCACTTTGGGTGAGTAGAAATACTTTGATTGAATATAAAAAATATATTTTGGATTGTATAAATTCACTTTTCCTCATCCTAATTGTATTTGTTAAATGTAAATAATGTTCGTAAATCCCAGGCCCTGAAGATGATCTCAATAAAGATCGAAACGTTGGCACGATAAGGAAAATGTTTTTCTGAAACCTACATCACACCTGACCGCATCTCACGATTTCTGAACAATTCTGAAAATTATTTTTATATTGATTTTTATGTTACAAAATAGCTTATTAGCTAAACTAATACAAAAACACTCAGAGACAGTATAAACCTCGACCAAATTAAACGAGATCCGAAATTTATGAGGTTTAATAAAAATTACTTAATTATGATGGTTTGAAAGAAAATATACCAAAATTCTGAAAAATCGTTTAAGCCGGGAACACACTTACCCGATGCAGTACTATGCGACGTTACCCGACGTATATCCGTAGTCCAATTTTCCATTACTATTACCCCTGTGCACATCTTCCCGATGCTATGCAACGCTACCCTACTCTACGCTCTGCGATCCCCACTTCCAGATTTTCGTCGGGTAGCATTGAGTACAGTCGAAGAAAAATGTAGCCAGACACTCATATTTTTATTCAAACTACATGTATTACTGTCGGTATATTTATTACAGTTTTTATTTTAAAAAAATTTGTTAATGGTTTAGTAGAAATTTTATCAAAACACCGGAATACCATTTTTTTATATAGTAAATTCAACTAACAATTTATTACACGGTTTTGCTCATAAAATTGATCTAACAATTTATTTCATGGTTTTGCTAATACTATTACACCATTTTTGTCGAGTAGCGTCAGAAGCTGACATTCATATTTTTTGTAGTTTATTTCAAATTATGTATATGTAATTTTGTCGTAATATTAATTACAACATTAATTAATATAACCCAAATTAAATGAGATAAAAAATTTATGCGTTTTTTCAAATATTTAATTATGATGGTTAGGCTGGAAATTTATCGAAACACCGGAATGACTTTACTTAAAACAATTAAGTTTAACAAACAATTTTATTATATGTTTGTGCTCATAAAATTTTACTAAGAATTTATTACATGGTTTGCTAATACAATTACACCATTTTCGTCGAGTAGCGTCAGAAGCGGTCACTCATTGTAGTTTATTTCAAACTATATATGCAATTTTGTAGTTATATTAATTACAACATTCTTATTTTAATATAAACCAAATTAAATGAGATCAAAAATTTATGCGTTTTTATAAAAAAATATTTAATTATGATGGTTATGCAGAAAATTTATCAAAACACCGGAATAACTTTATTTAAAAAGATTAAGTTTAACAAATAATTTATTACATGGTTGTGCTCATTTAAATGTAACTAACAACTTATTAAATTGTTTTGCTCAACTCAAAATAATGCAGTAAGAACAAAAGAGGCGTTGGGATTGTGATAGTGATTACTGTGATACACGGTGTGTGACTTTACGTGGCGTGCGCTTGACGCCGCATAGATGTACACACCCTACCAAAACGTGACAAGGCGTCGAGCAGCGTCGGGTAGCATCGGGTAGTGTCGCATAGCGTTGCATCGGGTAAGTGTGTTCCCTGCTTTAGTGATAGATTAAAATTTAACTAACTATTTATTACCTAGTTTTGCAGTAAATAATGTATATTACGTCCTCTGGCCGCCTGGAGGGACTTAAGTCTCCTAAGCATCGGGTTATAATAAGCGCCTGGATTTCGTTTTGTGAAACAGAATCCCATTCTTCAACAAGGGCAGTTAGAATGGGATTCATGGCAGGAGAACGCGCTGACTTTGAAAAGGCTTTAACTCCTGCATGGCACATGAAGCAAAGCGATGTCCACGTCTTCTCCAAACACGGTCCCGGCTGATTGCTACAAACCAACCCGTCACTCCTCTGTGAAGGGAAGAACCCCCCTCACCATTGTTTAAGTGTCCAAGCGAGATGCTAAATTGCGAAAAGTTCCCATTCTACTCGATGCCTCTCCAGTAGTGGAGAACTTGATGTTGTACGTCTAGAAATTAGGTCATTCTCACGAAGCCTTCTGGTGACTTTTTCGTTCACCTTTACATTAAAGACAGTTTCAGTAATGAGGTAAAATCAATAAAATGATCGCCTCTAGCCTTTCTTCATCACGATCGCCCTCTTCTCTTCGGTTGAGACTTCCACAGGCTTAAAACCTCTGTGTACCATCTTAGATGGTAGACAACGGCACACTAGGTCTTTGGCATTGCCGTCGTTGGCCAAAGCATCTGCTCGGGCGAATCTGCTCAGCTTGAAACCATGCTTTACGAAAAAAATTAATAATTGATTTTTTATTTAAATTTAAACTTTCTTAAAAGAAAACGTTTTAAAAAACCAATTAACGCAATCGACAAGTTTCCTGAGAAAGGATGAAATTGAGCTGAGTTTCTTTATTTTCACTCTAAGGGGTGTAATAGGATTACTAACACTTAATAACGGCAAACAACAAGTTTTTAATGTGTTTTTTTTTTGTAAATAAACTAGTAATCTTTATACCTACTTATTATGGACAATAAATAAATAAAGTGAGCTGTTTTTGTCTTCGATCGTATTATAGGCTGGAATGTTTCGGTTTATTTTGTATTGTACTTCTTCTGTCGAATGATTATTATATCTGTTGATCATTCTTAATAAATTATTTGTTTAATGATTGGAATGTATGTTGGATTATATTTTCCTTGCTTAAACAGTTGATAGTAAAACTGAATCTTCTAACATATGAAAGCGAGATACGTTTATTTTATTTTTTCTGGTAGGTTTTAACCAAAATGACTAGCAAATTACGCATTTTACATTTTTAAGGTCGAATTCCTGTTGAGAGTGGTAGAAAGAAAAAGCAATTAATTGTTTAAAGCTCTCTCAAGGATACAAATTCCGAATGTGTTACTGTAATGAAGTTTTTTAATGTTTCCCAACTAAACCCGTACACGGTTTGCGATTAAAAATCCAGGAAAGTGCATTGGATGATGAAAAACACTAATCTTTACTTAAAAGTAAAAGTTACTTTCAGCGGGCTTGCCGGCAGCCGTATGTCCATAAAGAGATTTTGAGATTTTAATTTCAAAGTAAATCCTTAAGAGAGTAGTAGCTAAAAACGAGCCGGAGTTATTTAGTAATAAGGGACGGTGTTTCAGCCGGCATGAGGAAAGGGTTACCATTGCCTCCGGTGAACTCGACCATAAAACGGAGGGGGTGGCAAATTAGATAGAAGGGGAGGTTAACTCTTAGGCGACTAACAAGGGCAGCTTGTCCGGCTCACTTTTATTTCTCTCCCCCACTTTTCTTTACAATTTGGCCCTGCCGTCTGCCTGCCGCCTTACTTCGACAGGTTTGCCTGTATGGCTTCCCTTTTATGATAAGATTTGATGTTTATTATGAAATCGAGTGGTATGGACATCTAACTTAACAAACCTACATAGTGGTATTTTTCTTAATGACTGGAGAAAAATAATAAAATGACAACTGCTTATAACATTATTTATAATTTTGGGATGTCATTTTCTTGTTGGAAAAATACAAACAACATTAAAATTTGCCACAGCTTAAAAAACATCTTCATTTCCTCTATTCTTAGTTTTTTTTTAAATATTTTACATTTTACTATCAGTATTGTCGTTTTTATTGTTTTAAAATGATTACTACATATTCTAAAACATATCAATAAAATTAAGCAATTTATGAAAATGACTCATAATGTTCTTAAGATTTGTTGGATGTTCTGCTTGCCTGATTTGTTGGTTTCTTTAAACATCAATAATCCTATTCTGCAACCGGTACATTGGGTACTGTTTCACCCGTGGGGATGGTTGAACTGTTCAGATGCGTTTCTGTATTGCGCCGTCTTCAGTGAGGAACTGTATGTCTCTTCGTCTGTGTAGGACTATGTCGTTCGGTTGTCCCTATCTGTTTGCGTTAGGGGGTTAATGATATTCATTGGTCGGTGGTGATGTTGGTTATTTCCGTTGTCGGTTTTTTTAAAATTATTTTTTTATATATGGAAACTAATACAAAATAAAATAAAAAAAATAACAAACAACTAAAAACCCACAAAATGTAAATAACGGACATTACCACTGACCATGACACAATCATGAACATGACCGCACTCCCTACCGCAAACACCCCGAGCGACAACCGACCCTACGGAAAATGGCGCAAAGCCTAGTTGTTCAACAAACCCGCGAGTGAAGACGGACTCATTAAGTGACCGAGTGCACGTGAGTTCACCGACTCGCAGACCAACACCCAACATCAACTCTAATTAAACTTTATGTAAGTTATTGGTTGAAATAAAACTGCCAGTTTCACGAGCGGGATTCGAACCCACGACCTTCAGCTAAGGTTGGCTTGGGGGGATGGGGCTACGTTGGGATGGGAAGTTGGTGCCCGAGTGGATCTAAGTCACAATATCCCAAGTGGTAGAGCAGCGGCGTATTTAGCCGAAGATCGTGGGTTCGAATCCCGCTCGTGACACTGGCTATTTTATTTCAACTAATACCTTACATACAGATTAATTAATTGAAAGAAGTTATTTGGTCAATCGGGCCACGAAATATAATGGATCCACTCTAATACCGAAATTGTCCTGGCGTCTACCGAAAAAAATATGATTCAAAAGTGAGATGGATAATTATTGTTTAATTGTGTACAAAACTAAAATGGGCATGACAAATCATAAAGATGTATCTACTGACATTAAACTAGTACAAACTGCGAGTGGGTTTTGTAACTTTAAACAATAAGCAATTAATTAAGGTTTTTAGTTGAGATAAAAAAGTCAGTGTCACAAGTGGGATTCGAACCCACGACCTTCGGCATGATACCGCTACTCTACCACTTGCGCTATCTTTTTCTTTTAGCTATGTTTTATCTCAATTAAACACCTTAATTAATTGAATGATATTAATTGGTCAAGCGGACCACGAAAAATAGTGAATTTAAAGATTAAGATTTTTCATATAAGACCGGGGTTGATTAGTTTAAAAGTTTCAACTTCAATCAGAAAGTATCCACAATGCGTTAACGACTTCAGATTTAGAAAATACGTCACCCAAAATTAGATTTGCATTCGGTTGATTAAATCCTTAGGTAAAAAACGGTTGCAAATCTAGAATGACAATGAAATAGTCCAAATTTGATAGGTTTATCAATAAAACGCAATTATTCGTGATTGTTGGGATTAATTATTTCCAGTCCTATATAATTTAATAATAGGTATACACCGGAAAACAAGTTCAATTATCTTCAGACTGTTCATTTCAAGCCAAGAGCAATTTTCTTCGCCTGTTTATTTAACAAAGAGCAGGATTTATCAATTTTAATTAGTATTGACGGAAATAATAGGAAGGAGGAATGATATTTGTGCTCTAAAATTGAGACATAATTATCTGTTTCTGTAAGCTTATTAATTAAGTAAGTTACGTATTTTAATAATTAAGTTGTATAATATATAAATCATGTATTGTCAAAAGTAGTATCTTGCCTTCGTCCATTTGCTGATTGTTAACGTTTCGCAATCATTCAAGTTAACAAATCGTTGATAAATTTGTCGTTCTAATTCTCAGAAAACGTTCTATAATAAATATATAAGTAAAATGTGCTTTTTAAGATGCTAAGACTGGATTAGGAGAAAGTTTCATGTTACTCCATGAATTTTCAATGACAAGGAGCTTAATGCGATTCACATTGGAATTAGTGAAGGCAAGAACTATGGAAGTGCTTTAATCTGTACAACGCACCTTGACCCTTAGATTGGATGGAAGGAATTTTAAATAATACAATAAATACTAAAGTTATTTTTTTCCTTATTGTATCGTTCGTGTAAATATTTAAAGCGTACTTTCTCCATTGACCTTTAATAAACAAAACGTGTATATTTTTTTTTCTTTTAAGCATATTTATTTCTACTATTCAAGGAAAATTTTATTGTGACAGGAAATTAAAAATTATAATGGTGTCCTTTGTACATTGCGCTGCTTTTTATTATAAAACCCATTTTATTCGTTGTTCGAAATATTATTTTTATCTGTAATTTGTAAATATAATTTAAATATTGTTATTTTCCCCACGTTTAAAATGCGTTACGGGGTTCAGATTTTATGCCATCGACCCCCAATCACATTAAATTTCTGAAAATTAATTACGACTTCAATCACCGGTATGAAAGAGAAAAGGGGAGAATGAGTGGCCTTGCGCTTTGAAGAGTGAAGCGTTTAGAATTATTTTTCCTTTTCAAGGGAGTTAGAGAGAGAGAGAGAGTGAGTGAGAGAGAGAGAGACAGAGAGTGAGTGAGTGAGTGAGTGAGTGAGTGAGTGNAGAGAGAGAGAGAGAGAGAGAGAGAGAGAGAGAGAGAGAGAAGAGAGAGAGAGAGAGGGAATAAGAGATAGACCTTTAATAAAACCCGAAGAACAAAAACCACCCATATGATTTTCTGAACAAGCGTTACATTTTTTTATATGTTATTAACATTGCCCAGATTCGCGACGGCTGTTTTTCTTGGCAAACCTTCTTCCAATTATTATAAACCAACAAGACCGCTTCGTACTTAATGCTAACCATCAGTTGTACATCTGTTTGCCCTGTCCGGGCCCCATTATCTCAATTATCAACCAAAAAAATACGATTTGTTGATTGTACGAATCAATGATTAATTTTCAAATTATTACCTTCGATGATAATAGCTGAAATAAAAACTCAGGAAAGCGGACCGGATGATATAAAGAAAGTCGCATTTTTCTTCAATAAGAAATTGCATAGATATTGGATTTTAAGGATGGAAATCGAGTTAATATACAGATGGAAATGTGGCCGCTCCCTGAGTTATGGACTACCCACTGGTTTACAGGCCAGATAACATAAAATGACAGTTTGTCGAAATTAATTATCAAAGCCGATTTTCTCATTCGAGCCGGTCAAACATTGTACAAAAAGGTTTTTAAATAAAGATATAAAGAAAAGAAAGAAATACTGTGTTTTAGTCAACGTATTTACTTGTCACGTTCATCCGAACAGTACGAAAAAAATGTATGCAGCGCATTTTATCAAACTAACAAGTAACACAATATTTTGTAGATAGAAAATTGAAAATTTAGAAAATTGATCACAGACTAATCATTTGAACGGAATCTGCATTGATTTGAATTGCATTGCAATATTCAGTTTATTTACCTATAGCATTTTCACTCGGTTTGACCTAGAAGTTTTCATTTTTCCAGAATGTAAAAAAACTTGGATTCCCCGTTTATTATAAACGATAAACGGTTTCAAGTGTAATTAAATTTATATGTATATGTAAAAATATTTTTGACGAGTTTATTAACTAAATTTTTTTTTCAGGTATGTGCACATTTTCAAGTCGTTTTGTAAGTACTATTTTTTCGTATCTATAAAAAATAATGCATAGTGTAGAGAGAGGGAGAGGTATAGAGAGATGGTTATTAAATATTTTTATTATTTATGAGTTACAAAATATTTGATTTTTGGTTTCTGTTATATGTATATATGTTGGATATTATATATTTAGAAATATATTTTGTAAACCAAAACCTCCAAATCTAGCCGCACGCATATCGCACTGTTTTCTAATCTTGGCAAAATTATTAAACGGGTAGAAAAATTAATTTATTCCCTCAATATCTGGATATAAACGAAGTTCCTTTATACATTATTCATACTACTTGTAATAAAGATGCAGATAAACAGCAAATATATAACCTCGGAATTATGCAAACAGACATCGATTATAAGGGAGATCTGGTGTCAAGTCGTTAAATACAGTATTTAGTCAAGTAAATATTTCTCTTTTTGCGCGTATGATAAACGAACGATGATCCCAGGTCGTTTGTTTATCAAACTTGTAAAAAATTATAATGGGGGAATTAATGAAAATTCTTTTTTTTCTCGGAATACAAAGGAAAATGTAAAAATAGTCCGCACCACCATAAATAATCTGCAGGCCAGAGAGAAAATATGCGGAATTAACGAGGGGTTAAGACTCGGTCAGTAATAATAGATTGGCCTAATAACTTACAATTACTCATTATAAATTTGGTGTATATAGGACAAAGCTGAAATTGTGTCTCGGGAAAGGATATAATGGAGGTTAGGCAGTACGCTATTAAAGGTCCCTAAAGAGCATTAATAAGTAATGCTTCCTGCTGAGAGTAGCTTGCTGGAGAGAGGGAGAAGAATAGGGCGGCGCGGAGAGCGAATTCGATTCCCGAGGGATGCGACCTCCGCCCGAACTCCCGAGGGAGGGCCTCGGCTAAAGTAAACTACGTTTCCAGTCAACCCTTCGTCTACATTTGAATTATTTTAAACCTAGCGGACGCAATTCACCAAAGGGTCTGGCAATAGGTCGCAGACCAGAGAATTTCTACAGAAAAAAGATACCACAATAACTGGCACGTCATCATAGTTTCAAAAATATTTTTGATAAGACATAATGAAAGATTGTTTACAGATTGATAATTTTTAATCTTTAGTTTTCCATCCATTTGATTGTGTTACCAGCTTCAAACATTTTTTCTACCCCTCTACATTTAGTTTTCACAAAGGCATAAAGGTGGATACATACCTGCAACAAGTGATCAATGCGTAACTCAACCACACTCTCCTTTCCATCCACCTATTCTCATTGAAAAAATGTAAGGGTGTGGCTGAAGAATGTGCAGCGAGGAAGACAAAATTATATATATTGCTAAAGTAGCCTACATGCTCGTGGATCCCATAATATAAAAGAACGTCAAAGACACAGTGGCGAAAATAGCACGGTTAGGAGTTAGTGGGTGCGCACCCCACTGTGGTATGAACGTGCGGTTGAACGGTTCTATGTTACGCTCCTGTCACGAAGGACGTTATGATTTTGCCACTTTAAGTTTACTGAATATGACACGGTATGGTGTATCATTACGTTTGTGCATGTCTAAACTCACCTCAACATGACTAACGTGAGAACATACTGACACCCACTGGATGAACATTAATTTTGTTTTATAATCTACCTAGTTTTGTCAACACAGCGCTCCGGATTTAACGCTCCGACAGACATGACACCGAACAATTAACAACGAAAAACAAGTCCCTTTGGGTTGCTACTAGGTAAATCCTGTCTTACCGTAATATATCCCCCCTTTCGCCGGACGTACGGTACTTGGTCCAAGTCCGGACATGCTTTCCCGTATACTCGATCGTCCTAAAAAGGACAATGGCGATCTTTAACGTCCGCACCTAGCCTATTCGGCCTTATCGCAGCATTGGTGTAAAGGCAGCTCAGCCCCGATGCCCAAGACAACCTCGCTCCCCTCTTGCCCATTCCGAGTGTCGGGTCTGCATTAAACATCAGACCGTATGCCGCGCGCAAAGGGCTACCTAAGCCAAAATACATCAGCTCGGTCTCCCGCGCACTCCCTAAGTAGAGAAGGCCACTTCTCTAGCGTAGAAACTGCCGGATCCGCTCTGGCCGCGGTTTTTTTAAAGTGGAATTGCTAACCACCACCTATAGGAGTACGGTCTACGTGCAAAGCTTACTCGGGTAGGAGCAACCAATTCACTACCCGTTCCCATCCGCCACTACTCACGATTCCGAGGGACTTTTCAGCATAATCATAGTGTCCTCAATGCTTATACTCTGCCGTCCGATCCGCCGTGAGGCCGGGTGTATAACGGTGGTCACACGCAAGTTTCGTGCGAAGGTCACAGGTAGAAGGCAGCCTCTTCTCTAAGTTCCCGCCAGGGGCGTCGCCACGTACCACTACGAATTCCCATTGAAACAGGGGCTGAATTTTGGAACATTTCTGTTACCCAGTAGTTCAGATCGTTAGGCACCCTCCCTAGTCTGTGCAGACAGGTCTGGTACTCTAACCCTCGTGTGCCTCTGATAAGGCACCCTCCCATGCCGACCCAACCATGCTTATGCTATAGAGAGGTTGCCAAGCCCTCAGGGCTACACCATTATTTTGTGTCCGGACCACATTATACCACCCGTCGTCGCTGTAGTTCCACATTGAGTGGCCTACAACTCCCTGGGTGGAGTCCTAGACGGACAAGGAGAAGGCAAATTATTTTTCCGCTTATCTCTCCACTGCCTTTATTGCTATGTCAACATTATAGATCCCGATTACGAATTGCCTGCATATATTTAAAAATCCCTGAAGTTAGCCATTGTCTCTTCTTCCTAAAACGTTTTATCCCTCAGATGTTCAGTATGCTATAGGCCACGTCAAAGCTCACAAAGCTCCTGGATTTGACCTGATTACTCCTCAAATTCTGAAACACCATCCCAGGAAATCCATATTATTTATAGCCTACCTTTTTTATTCCGTGTTAAGTACAACCTATTTCCCTATATCCTGGAAACCATCTGTCATCCTAACAATCCCAAAACAACCTACACATAACTTCTAACAGGCCTAACATTCTGTTACCAATTCTATGGCATGTTGTAGAACGTCTTTTGTTAAAAAGAGTCCTCCCGATCCTAAATGATCAAAATATAATCTCCGACCATCAACTTAATTTCCACAGCAGTCACTCAGCCGTCCACACGCATATGGCCATACCATAATACAAGAAACGATGTCATTGTCGTATTCGGTGAACCCGGTTTTTCTAAACTTTTTTTACAAAAATGTGAACAAATGTTTTATAAATGTATTCAATTTAAAAAGAAATCCATTCTTTGTAAGTATGAACTATAAGCTTACTCTTTGTATGTATAACTATAAAACCGATTGATAATGAAATAATATTATGGCATTTTGTATGTAAATCTTCATCCAATGGTTTCAGCTGTTAGTAGATGACCACCAAGGTCTTAATTTTCTTTTTGAAATTTCCTTAGAAATCGGTTATACTGAAGTTATTCCAAGCCAGTTTTATGGGAAAATCTGATATCGACGGTGAGGCACGATTTACGCCTGGATCCATCTACCGTTTTGGAAAACACCTGGGCCCCACTTACATCCTGGTTGTCATTCTGACAAATCTAGTTAAGATATGTAGCCACTACCAAAACGTGTATTTTCTTTTTGTTCTTAAAAAACTGTTCTTACTGAAAATTAACTACAGTATGTGGCCGGAGTTTGATGAGATTTATAACGTTGGCATCGGTACAAAGGGGTTGTTCTTCCTGTAATACAAAATGACGGTTTAGTAGGGGAGAGATAGTCCATTTATTATTCAGGAGGTAACAATATTGTTATATTCTGACTTTTATCAAAACATAAAGGAACTCGTTACTCGTTAATCAATCACAAATATTTTCTCAAATGGTTTGATGAAACTTGGATGCTTTTCCATTTAGAAAAACAGTTCTGGTTGAAAATGAAGATCATAGAATAAATTCGCTTTTCGGAGCGATGTAATTTCTATCTGATTGGCACTCGGTTTGCTTTCCGGAGTAAACGATCGGTCTGCCCCAAGGCGGGTCAAAGTTTACCCATTAAGAAATAAGAGCGGAGAGGGGTGTCGGAAGACATTTCTCGAATCCTGACGGACCCCGGGGCAACAACTCATTTCCATCAGAAAAGCCATTCCGTCACACACAGTAAAATAAACGAGAGGAAAGGGCATTTATCACGGGGCGAAGAAGCCCTCTTTTGGCAACGCATTATAAATAGTGCTCGGCCATTGTCTACGATTCAATCTGTGCGACAGGAAGCGGGAAAATGTTTTATGATTTCCGTTTATTGTGTTGAACCGAGAGAAATGACTGACGGCCGTGATATGGACATGGGTGTGGCCGGTTCGTCTTCCGATCGAATAATCTAATTACCGGCTGCTCCACATCGTAGTACGTCCCATTAGACGGAAGTCATAATCGTGCCCGAAGCCAGCAATGATCTGCTAGGCCTACCTTCAATAGAAAATCGCCCATAACGAATTTTTACCTCGGTTCCACCATCAGTCATGACGACGAGATAGTACCGTCGGTATTGTAGATTGTGCTGTTCTAATGGATGGGCCGGAGGTGTATAAATTCTCGCCTTCTGATTGATTATTGCACTGAACGTTTATATTATCAGAAATCAATTTGGTGCGTTGACGTGAACCGTGAACAATTTATGTAAACGCCGCAAACACAATCATGCCGTTAAAATAAATGTGAGTAATAAACCTTAAAACCTGTATTACGCTTAATATTTGATAAAAACAGATCTTTTTGCTTTATCACACTTTACTGGCCTGCGGGCATAGGCATAAATCACCAACATATGAGTAGAAGAAGTAATGAAGAGCAGGTTATGTTATATTATTTTAAAAAAATCCTTTTTCATACAATTGCCGACGTTTCGAACTTTCTGGACATCTTCATGGCATAAAGTGTAGTGTTATTCCTGTAGTGTCATGTTTCTTAAGTGTATACTAGGTGAAATTTTTGTCTATGTGTTTGATGTTAGTGTTTGGTTGTGTTAGAATGTGAAGTTAGTTTTTTTTGTGAGTAGAAAATACCTTGTTTTGCCTGCATTTTGCCTGCACGATTTTACCTGAAATACGAAAAATAGTTGGTTTGCTACATCTGCTAGGTTCTTTTTGTTGAACTTTATAGTTTTGAGCTATGTTCCTGAGTGTGAGGGTGGCTTCGTGTACATGTTTTAGACAGTTATGTTCGCAGAAAAAATATGTTCATTTAGACCATATTTCTGTTAGTGACCATATTTTTTCACAAAAAAAAGAAAACAAAAACATGATCGTCCGATATTAAATAACTAATAATAATGAATAAATAATAAACTAATAATAATATTAATGGATTATATTAAAATAAACTACTAGGGCTGTTTGTTTAGATTGAATGGCAACTTTGACGACATTAGTCTCATGCTTACCACAACATAACCAATCTTGTTCGTCATAACATATTAAAATATACGCAAACTGCACCCATTAATATGCACAACAAATTTCAAACCTAGTATAAACTATGACAAAGAAATACTACTCAAATGTGAATAGTTAAATATACATTCAATTAATTAATCTTTATGTAAGGTATTGGTTGAAATGAAAAAGTTAGTGTCAGGAGCGGGATTCGAACCTACGACCTTCGGCTCAATACGCCGCTGCTCTACCACTTGAGCTATCGTGATTTGGATCCACTCGGACACCAACTTCCCATCTCAACGTTCCTTTCGAATTGTCCCCCCTTTTTGCCATTTTTCAAATGTCGAGTAATCAGGTTTAGATTCTGGGCGATAAATGAAATGGCCACGGAGAGCTTTAGTGAAAAAATATATAGTATTCGAACGGTTGTAGAAGTGGTAGAGCAGCGGCGTATTTAGCCGAAGCTCGTGGGTTCGAATCCCGCTCTTCGCACTGACTTTTCGTTTCAACCAATACCTAATATAACGATTAATTAATTGAACGAAGTTATTTGGTCAATCAGACCACGAAATTAAATGGGGTTAAATATACTCATATAAAGGCGGACTAAAAATGGGCAACCGCCACTTTTATTGGATACAGTTTTACTGAAAAATAAAAGATAGCTACGAAAAACCATATAAGCTCATTTATTTTTGTTTAAAGTATTTATTTTGGCACATTCTTCACAACGCAATAAGCAAACAAAACCCACAAAGAACACAGATATGTATCACTAAACATACATGAGCCAAAAACAATAAAATCTTTTATTCGCTTACCGTGTCGCGGTGCCATTGCCATTGAAATTTAGGTGAATCTTTTAGTAACTAAACCTCGGAAATCCTTTACTAAAATGTATATTAAAGTCATTGAAGTGATAATCGAAAACGACCGAATTACAGGTTCATCATCCCGCATACCTCAAGAAGACCACGACATGATGGACTTAAGCATAGTTTTTCTTAGCGCGTACTGAGCCCATAAAACAGAAGAATTTAAGATCTTACTCTATTAGGGAAAAACTAAAGCAAATGTACTCAAGACCTTACGGCTGTGACAATTACCTCTATGTAACGAGCCATTAAAGTCCGACCAGAAGAGAACTCACCCCTTCTTTCACGTGGGCAGACTCCCCCTGCTTTCTTCACCATCCGATAAAAGCTCTGACAGATGAGATTCTAACCCCGTCTGTCCATAAGAGGCTAGTTTCCGCTCGTAAAACGGGACCGTAAAACGAGTGCACGTCCCTTGCTTTAGTGCTATTTTGAGTCGAATAGAAGGCCTCACGGTGGAATTGACAGAAAATATTTTCAAAGATTTTCACTCCAAGCCGCTTATTAACTTAACGAACTGGCAAGGAAGGTAATAAAACGAAGGAGTTTTCTTTCTGTGGTGTCATACCAATTTTTTTTCCTTTCTAGAGCCTTACATTTTTTATTGGCAATTGGGAAGAAAATTGAAATGTATATTTAAACATTCTAAGGTAAGGCTAAGTGCTAAGGGTAAATAATTTGTAACTAGTCTATTATCTCTAATAACTAATAAATAAACCACAAAGTAAGGTGAACCGGTTGATAGCCGGTTTTGTACATCAAAATGAATTTCTTTCTCGGTTTAGAGTAAATATAAATTAAAAAGTAATTAATTAATAACGATGGCTATTTTTGCCGAGTGTAGAATGCAAATTTGTTCTTTCCGCCCGAATTGTTGTTTTATTTACTTTTTCATGATTCCTCGTTTACAAAAAGGATATAATTAATGATGATCCTATTGTATAATGACCTTCCCATCCTCCGTATAATCCACGGAGATTAGTCTATAAATTCGTAGTTGGCGACCGTTTCGGACAGTCGGGCCATCCATCAACGCTGATGACGACTTTGATTTTTTTTAATATCGTTCCTCTGTGACCTCATATCTACGATCCACCTTGATGGTCAGCATATGGCCCTCGTCTGTCGAGGAAAAATATTTTTTGATAAAGGACCGGCTACATATATGTGTCGTGCAATACAAATAAACATTGTCAGTTGTCCATCCGGCGTTGACCCCGGGTTGACAAATTATCCCGTTGGAAGTCTTGTAGTCCGACATGCCCCCTTCCCGCTCACAACACGGTCAAGTGTGTAATAGATGGGTCCGCTAAACCTCTCCCGTCGTCCACAAGCCCTTGTTGAGGAATTTAATTAACACGACTTGGGTGCCACTCTTAGAAGCCATTAGCCATCCCCGACTTGTGTTACCTTTAGTGCTCTTGGATTTCCAACACCTCCAGTCACGGCCATTTGATTGCGTTTACGGCCTTTTTAACGTTCCGGTATTCCGTAAAACACCTTCCAAACTGCAGTTTAATTTCTGTGCAAAACGTTAACACCTACTCCTTCTAAGAAATGATTCTAGGAGAAAAATGAATTGAAATTCTGATGGTAAACGTTTTATTTATAAAAATAAGCAGCTTTGAAGTATTTAAAATGATTATTTTCATAACACTATCTCAAATAGTACACGTAACGTTTATTTTTTGTTAAAAATGATAGAACACTGACGAATAAAATACACAGCTAGCGGCCATTGTTATCCGTGAAAACAAACTATTTTTAAAATGTAAAAAAAAATTGACTTTCATTATTTATGTTTTAGTTAGATCGTAATCTCAACATCAAATAACAGCAGTAGTGTGATCATGATTGATCACCTGAGGTCTGTGTCGGCCTGATCTCTTGGATCTGGCATCAGACGTGTTTCAGATTTACATTCAGTTGACGTCAAACGAATTATTTGTATGATATAAATACATGTTATATAAATTTCCATATTGTTTTGTATATAAGTGAGTTTTTCCCATTAATGGCGTTGGTTGGCTGAAAAAATTACTTTTTTATAACTGTAATGTGTTTCTGATAAATAAAGTTTAAGGTGTTCACGTTTTGCTGTTAATTTACAGAAATAAATAATATAAATTATTTTAATTAATTATATTTTAATGTAAGGTTTTGGTTGAGATGAAAAAGCAACATCTTACATTCAAATTATAATTATTTACTACAACATATATGGACTAATATCATCAACCGTATGTTAGGTTGAAAACAATCTTAGTGTATACAAAGAAATTTACGTTATAAGTATGTTCATTGCTACAAAACAATGCATTCTATTTGTGATAAAAAACATTTTTATCTGAATTTTAAGTGCTGAGTAAAATCTCAATGTGCAAATTTAGTGAGTCATTTACATTTGGAAAGGAAACTAGAAAACCTGAAAGTACTTGTACATAATAATAAGTAACCTAGATAAATCAGTTTAATTAGAGATGTTACGATAATCAAAGTAACTGCACGATTTTATGACTTTACGTTATGCCTAATTACGAGTTTACGTAATTCAGTGACGCTTTGAGCTTTTTTTTATTAGCCGTTTTTTAATCGTAAATGCCAGCTATTTAATCTCCAAATGGTATCTCGGATTACCTCATTTTAACAGATAAATCTGCAAACGAATTTATTTCAATAGCTGAGAAAAGTGGCATCATTATTATTTTTTTTATCTCTTATTATATTATTATATATTCACTAGTTTTCGTGGTCCGCTTGAACACTTAATAACTTTCAATTAATTAAAGTTTTTAGTTCAGATAAAAAAAAATCAGTGTCACGAGCGGGATTCGAACCCACGATCTTCGGCTAGATACTCCGCCACTCTACCACTTGAGCAATCGTGACCTAGATTCACTCTGACACTAACTTCCCATTTCAACCCCATCTTTTGAATTTTTTTATCTGGTTTACTAAACGTTTTATTTCTTTATAAGTATAAATTATATCGATAATCATTTTTTTCTAGTTTTGCAGAAATTAAAACCAGAAAAATCCATTCCAGCTAGGTTGATGTTATTTTACGTCATCGAATGTTTGCTCATTAGTCATAAATTTGGTAGCATGTTTTATTACACGATCTAACATTGTACTATCATTCTTTTCAACCCTCGCCAGTATTCATACGTCTTACCTTTTTCCTTTTCGTACATTTCTCCTTTAATTTATTTTCTTTGATACGTTTCATCGCTGTCGTTATTTCTTTAGACAGGTCAATTTCCAGCCAAGGTAATTGCGTTGAATTTCCTGTTTCTGTAACGTGATTATCATCGAGTATGGCCTTGATCAACATTAGGTTAAGAGCTGGAAAGTCATGAATAGGCTGGAGGCTTGAGGTTGTCCGTATCTCTAGAATTTGTGGATCTAAAGGGATGTAACGGCAAGGCTCACCCTGGTGGAAATGGAGCGCTGTAGATATAGATGTCATATACACTCGACCACAATATATTTGCCGCTTCCCAGAACTACTTGGAACAACGACTATTCAATCATTTTATTTATAACTCCAATTCTGACTTGGAAATCAATTTCTTTCATTCTGATTAACGGGCAGGTGCTCAATGAATCGATATACCTAAGGTTCAATATTCAACCTACCCCCTTTTCTATATTATTGCAGAAATAGTTAAGGCTCGTTTGGCATTTTGTGTTGATATGACCATAAATAAATTTTGGTCGGTAACATTAATTAATTTATCTATAACATACAAAAGTGAAAGGAAGCACGAAAATGGATATGTATTTGTTGTGTGTTCTCAGCTGTATATTTCTTGAAGAATTTAAGGAAACAGAGGTGGTTTTTTTTTCAAATGATAGACACCGTTAATGTAAGTAAAAAGTCCTAATATGTTCGGTCTTCCACTTGTTCCTACGAATGGTTAAACTGAGAGGGAGGTCGTGTTGCCCCATATTTCCCCCTTATGATGTATTCAGAATCCAAATCGTCCA
The DNA here is from genome assembly GCF_000648675.2 of Cimex lectularius. Taxonomy (NCBI): domain Eukaryota; kingdom Metazoa; phylum Arthropoda; class Insecta; order Hemiptera; family Cimicidae; genus Cimex; species Cimex lectularius. The sequence goes on from NW_019392846.1 coordinate 321,534, forward strand.
TTTGGTTGTATTCGTCGGTATATTCATGAAAAAAGAATACTTTCCGATGGTCGTTTGCATTACCATGGGGCGGGATGTTGTACAGGCGGAATTGGAATTCTTTTAGGTATGCAGTGGGGGTGCACGGTCAGGACTCGCTCTCTTTTTCGACCCAGACGCGTTTCGGGTGCCGCCGGTGGCCCAGAAAAAGCCATTACGGCCGGCCGTGAAGAGGACAGCTTACCCTTTAAGTGACATCATCAGGAAAACACTTCTGAAGGGCGGAGGAGGCGCATTAGGAGCGGCCGGGCCCCGACTGCCCAATTTTCCGATATTCACGGCAACATGTGACGGATCGCTTTGCGTCACTTTCCTCGGCAAACATTTTCTGAGCACATTTCGTATTATTACTTACACTGCTTCGCCAATGAAATTTACATATAATAAAGGGGAATCTCTTGCTTTTCGCCCCTAAATATTCCGGGCGTGATCTCTGGTTTAAATCCTACTACGTGTCCACAATTTTTCAAAATATACTCACGCACTTCCAGAAATGCGTCCCTTTGATTGAATTTAGCGTATAATAAGCTTACCTTAGGTTGTATCAATTGAGTAATGTCTCTAAGAATTTACTGTCGTAACCCTCATATCAATATGGTTCGCCGACGGCTCCTAGCTCTGTTGTTTTTCTTAATTACAATTAATTGAGGTTTTTAGTTGAGGTGAAAAAAAGTTAATGGCACGAGCAGGATTCGAACCCACGATCTTCGGCTAGATACGCCGCTGCTCTATCACTTGAGCTATCGTGACCTCGATCCACTCGGACATCAACTTCCTATCTCAAACCCACCTTATGAGTTTTCCCTCCTTTTTGCCATTTTTCAAGTTTTTCTTAATCTTCATGACCACAATTGAACAAAAAGTTAAAATTATTGTACGTGTAATATCCATTATTAGTCTGTTATTTTCCTTATAATATTAAAACGTAGTACTATTGTTCTTTCAGTGCTGGATTCACAACTGTCAAAATATTTTATACATTGCAAGTATAATAATAATAAGGGATTAAATCATAAATATAAATAAATAAAGAATACCAACATGTTTTTAAAGAAAGGGTCGGAGGGTCGGAACGGTAGAGACAATATCAAGAGGACTGTCGATAGATTACCCTGACTTTTAGGAAGGGGTCATCCTCACGCGATTAAGAATAAATAGGCCATGCAAGGTTGGCACAAGGATAGCTTCTTTTGGTTCATAGCCTACCAATACCACCACCACTATTAATAAAGCTGAAGTTATCAACACACTGTTGTTCGGAAAGATGTGCCCTTAGGTAACCTTAGGTTACGTTTAGGTTCATTTTGAATGTAACGAGTATGTACTATTGTAAAATTTATTTGTCATTTTTTGACCAATTTAAAATCCTATTGCTTCATTGTTTTCAACGTAAAATAGCCTTTAAAACGATGTATAAAAAATGTACAGGGTCGTATTTGAAATTTTTTTTTCAAGTTGAACTGGGCCTGATGCTCCAAAAAAGCTAAAAATTTGAAACTAGTAATTAGTAAACACGTAAACTACTATAAACATCCACAGTAATCAGTATTTAAAGAGTCTATTTCCACATTTTCCCTCTCTCTCGCTCATTCTCTCTCTCTCTCACTCTCTCTCTCACTCTCTCTCTCTCTCTCTCACTCTCACTCTCTCTCACTCTCACTCACTTACTCTCTCTCTCTCTCTCTCTCTCTCTCTCTCTCTCTCTCTCTCTCTCTCTCTGTGTGTGTGTGTGTGGGTGGGTGTACGTATATACGAAAAATTATTCAGAAATCGTGAGATGCGGCCTGGTGCTACATCACACCAGACCGCATCTCACGATTTCTGAATAATTATCGATTAACGGTGTGATTTAGGTTTCAGAAAAACATTTTCTTTAGCGTGCCAACGTTTTGATCATTATTGACATCATATCCAGGGGTTTAAATGTAAACAATGTTTGTAAATCCCAGGCCCTGAAGATGTTCTCAATAAAGATCGAAACGTTGGCACGATAAAGAAAATGTTTTTCTGAAACCTAAATCACACCAGACCGCATTTCACGATTTCTGAATAATTATCGATGAACGGTCACTAATCACCACACATATGTTAAAAAATTGAAACTAGACTAACAAAATATGTCGGAAAATATGTATCATCACTCGAAAAACTATTTCATTTAGATATTTTCATAATTCATTTTCTTTAAAGTTTCTTCAGTTAATTTCTTCAATTCAGTTTCTTTTTGTAGTTGTAAATCCAATCCAAAAGAAGAATAGTGCTGCGTTTTAATATTAAAAATAAAATAAAGGACTAATAGTGGTTATTGCACGTACAATAATTTTAACTTGGTGTTTAATTGTGGTCATGAAGATGCATTTTGCAGCTGAAATTTTTGACCTTTTCGTTCATCGAACCTACGCCTATATGGGTCTTTATTTGCATATTAAAACCGTTAAACACTTAATTTTTAATCAAGAAGAATGTGCTAAACGATTTGATAGTTATTTATTTTAATTTAATATTCAATTGATGAATTTTCGTTGTGGGCATTGAATGAATAAAAAAAATTTTATTGTGTTTTCAAACGTGAACTTCGTTAAGCCCAGGTAAATTTGATATAAATAGCTTTGTAAATGAGACACGTCTGTAAAATTAATTTTCTTTTAAACGAGGAACATTATAATTTGCCGGTGAAATTGTAAGGCATTTTTTTCTGCGTCTTCTCATCATCAAGAAAGAAACACTTTGATTTTCTCATCATTGAAATAACAAAGATGTACACTTTCAGTTAGGAAAACTTCTAGGCCGGAAAATTGAAAATCGCCCTTCGTGTAAATAGTTTAAAAAATGTATATTCAAAATTATTCAGACGTTTAAAAAAAGTTCCTCCAGGAATACGCACTTTTAAACCTTGTTAGGGAAATTTGTTGGGGGGTGGGAGCAATTCGTTTAATAAGCCTGAGCGGGAGTAGTTTGTCAGGCCATTTCTTCTCGGTGCAAGTTTTAAGATTTAACTTTTGCGGGAGTTCGGCGGATAAATCATGACCGTTAGAAAGACGGTGATAAAAAAAAGAAGAAATCGCGTTAGAATTTCGGCAGTTTTTCTGGTAAAGGGAGTCGGGGATACTTGCTAGTCTGGTCCTCGTCGGAACGCCCATCCCGGCCGTCGGCAAGAATTTTATTTCAAGAAGGTTTCTATGTAATTAAGTGAAAAAACCAGTCCCCGGACTAATAAAATAGCCGGTCCTTCTTCTAATTGGTAGAAGCCGAGGAGCGCACTTACGGATATGAGAATCTTCACACAATTACCGTATTAGCATACAAACAGCCACAATCCGATTGTAATTATCACCAAGACAACTCAAATGATTCAAACCCCTTCTTTCTGGCAATTTAATAATTCCGTCCGATTCAATAAATTCTTACAAGAATAATTGACAACCTTAATTTCCTGGTTCGACCGTCGTTATCACGGTTACTCCAACTAGCTGTCATTGTAAACTAATTAAATTGGATCTTTCTGTTTCCATAAATGGATTCTTTTCTCGCCAGTTAGCTCTCTAGAAGGATAAAGCCACTCCTGTTAAAACATTCTCCCCTCACATTTTTCTGTTATCCAAAGATATTTACATTAATAGCTTCATTTACATTCACAGTTATGGAGTCCACAGTGAAACCGATACATTTTGACAAACTTAACAAAATAACATTTTAAAAAAATAGATAATTTTTTTTACAAAATATGTGTGCACAGGGGGAACTTAACATAATACAATATAATATAGAAGATTTTACATGATTTTTTGCACGTGTACATTATGTATGTACTTGTACATCTTAGTTTATTCATACGAATTGTAGAAATTAATTATTTATTTTACATTTTGAGTCATTTTACGCAATATAATTACTTGCGAATATGAAAAAAAAAAATACAATTACAAATAAGCCAAATTTATATTACAACAAAAACCCTTGGAATTAAAAATTAATCCACCATATTGACCAGTTATATCTTTCAATTAATTAAGGTTTTTAGTTGAGATAAAAAAGTCATTGTCACGAGCGGGATTCGAACCCACGACCTTCGGCGAGATACGCCGCTACTCTGCCACTTGAACTATCGTGACTTCGATCCACTGGGACACTAACTTCCCATTTCAACCCCACTTTTTGAATTTTCCCTCCATTTTGCCATTTTTCAATTGTCGTGTAATCTATTTGATAGAGTAGCGGCGTATCTAGCCGAAGGTCGTGGGTTCGAATCCCGCTCGTGACACTGACTTTTTTATCTCAACTAAAAACCTTAATTAATTGAAAGTTAAAAATTAATACTGCTTCTTTAACAACTCAGTAGTTAAATCTGTTGGATGGCTCAGATGCACGGGCGCTAAGGCAGAACGCCCGCCACGCCTGGAAATATAGATTAGGCCTAATTATGGAATTCAATTTTTGACCTCTCAATTCACTCCAATTTCCAATTTATTCTATGATTATATCCGTTTTTTTTATCGCTTTATAATTAAGACTTATCCTCTCTGTTTGTTTTTTGTGTAACACATTATGTGTTAACTTTAAAGAAATAACTACTAAGGCCTGGACCGAAGAAATCATACAAATTTGCATTAAGCATAGCGTAGAAATGAAAACACAATATAAAACAATCAAGCTAATTTTACTCTACTAATAAGTACACAACGTAGAAAACATTTTGGATTTTGGAGTTCATTTATTAGATACTTTTACATACATTTTGTAAAAACTGAATACAAGGGGAAATGTCTAGGACATTATACATCCTTGTGGCAGAGGGCTTAAGTATATTCACAATTTTTGCTGATTTGGCCTAGAGAAATAAGAAGAGTGGTGAAAATTATTATAAAAACCACTTGCAGAAAGAATACATTAATAAATAGGGAAGTTACAAATAATTACATATATTATAAATTATAAATCATTGACTACATATGTAGAATATATAAGTTTGATAACACTTTAATAATGGCTACTTTCATAAATAAATTAATAAATAATTACTAATTATTACAAATTAAAATCGTTCAATAGACTTGTACAATACATAGTCAAGCATTTACTAATTTGGTAAATAAATAAGTACATATTTAACAAGTAAAATTAAACAATTTAATAAATAATTTAGTAAATAATAACACAGTGAATAAATATACAAAGCACTCATACTAAAATGTGTTTGATCCTCCCGTGTTTCCAATTTTTGTTGAGGTTACAGTTTCCTTTTTTTACTGTCATATTTGTACTCTCAGCGTAACGTTCATAAAAGGAGCTAGTTATCCTTTTGGTATCATCCTTATTGTATGAGATGTTTAAAATTTCGTGCATATAGGTTATACGAACATTTCTTTTAGAGGATTTTATTAACCTTAAAAATTTATTTGGTGTAGTTTGTAGGCACTTTATATTGGTGTTCCTTGTGTCGCTCCATACCTGACAGGCGTATAACAGCATTGGTCTAACTAGAAAAAATTAAACGTTACTCACATATTGCAAAAGACGTTAGTTTCAACACACCCAGTATAAAATAATTGTTATTAGTCTTTTCCAAATTTTGGACATTTAGTAAGACAAGCATATTTTCGTTACACAAGTTGCTTGGAATTAAATGATTTTAATGTAGTGGCTTCTCAAACAATGGCATTTCGGGCACCTTAATAAGAAGTATTCTCAATTTTCTATTTCCAGCAGGTTATAGACTGAGCAAATATTTTCGGTGTTAATATTATAATAATTACCTTTGTGTGATGATTAGTGACCGTTAGTCAATAATTATTCGAAAATCGTGAGATGCGGTCTGGTGGGATGTAGGTTTCAGAAAAACATTTTCTTTATCGGGCCAACGTTTCGATTTTTATTGAGATTATCTTCATGGCCTGGGATGTACATATTTACATATTTTTTTGTATTCAATCAAAGTATTTCTACTCACTCAAAGTGTTTGTTTTCTGCGTAATTATCCCCGTCTATATAATCCTGAAAGGATAATCTGACCGAACCATTACCAACGTTTTTTTCCATTCGTAAGCTATTTTCACCTCAAAGAAGCCATCTTATACAAAAATTTCTTTTCTATACCGACTTCCTTCCCCAACCTTTCAAAATCCAACGTATATAAACATAAAACAGTAATATCTCAATGGCACTCTAAACATGACACGCAAGAATGGCACAATTACGCAGAAAACACACACTTAAAGTGAGTACAATAATACTTTGATTGAATATTAAAAAAATTTATTGCATTGTATAAATTCACTTTTTTTCCCACATCCTACAAGTAATTGTTAAATTTAAACAAAGTTTGTAAATATCAGGCCCTGAAGATCTCAATAAAGATCGAAACGTTGGCACGATAAAGAAAATGTTTTTCTGAAACCTACATCACACCAGACCGCATCTCACGATTTTCAAATAATAATTACCTTTATGGGTAGTTCTAATTTCTCGGCTCCCAGGCAATCTCAGCTGTTCAATCACAAGTTTCTTGGCAAAGTTTATATTATCAATAAGTTAGAAATGTTTTGAATTACATTTTATAAAATTACCATTATTACAGTATAAAATTCTAACTCCATTACCATTTCGTAGTTTTGTAACAGCTGCGTTCAATTGTTCACGGTTTTGTTGCGTAATTTCTTTTTTTCTGTTATACCGAATATTTTAATATAAAATCGTCAGAAAAAATGACATCTTCAGCAAAGCATCTTCCAATAGTCGAGATTATAAATGGAAAACCGTTTCAATGCTAAGGTTATTATTATATCCGCCAGTGTAATAATAGAAAGAGGTGAGACGTCGACTTTTTCTCTTCCCTGGAGTGTAGAAACAAGACAAATCTGTTTGTTTTCACTCCATGATATCTCTCGTAATGGTGCATCTTACAAATTGATGGATCGTCTTCGGTAAAATTCGTTTCCTTCTAGCATTCGCTTTTCGAACTATCGGTACAAAACTCTTCATGATATACATCTGGCCATTACTGTTAAGAAATTGTTTTTCCTCTATGGAATATGTCAAATGGTGATCTTTACATATTTAAGGATCGTTATTATTATTATCCAGACCATAATTTACACTATTTACAAACATTTTTTATATTTAGTATTTAATAAATTAAATTAAATACTATTGAAATATTCATCCAAAAGTACTTTATTCGTCAATATGGTTCTATTGGTTTGAGAATGGTGTTACGTTTTTTAGAAATTTCCTCGAGACGTGCTTCGATGTTCTGCAATTGTGGCGGTCTGTGTCATGGATGCAAGCAGGGAGAGACAATACGACAAACACACTACAGAAGACTACGTCGGACAGACAAAATAGCGAGGATAGGCAGATTGAGATGATCAGAACAGACTACACTTAGTAACAGTTTGTCAATAGTACTTGGGTTCTACATAACATTGACTATTATTATTACATATATAATATTGTATAATGTATTATATTTAAACTGATCGCATTGCTGAAATAGAGAAATAATTCGGTGACTTATAATTTTATATAAAGTGTAGTTGAAATGAAAAGATTTGTGTCACGAGCGGGACTCGAACTCTCGACCTTCGCCTCAATAGGCCGTTGCTGTAACCACTTGAGCTATCGTGACTGGTACCCCTGAGACACAACTCATCATATCAACTTACAATTTTATTAAATTCGCTTATTTTTTGCTTTATATTCAAATTACGCGTAACCGTTTTGGATTTGGACGAACATTGAATAATAAGGCAAAAAAGAGAGAATTTAATAAAGTTGTAGATTGTAATGATGCGTTTGTGTCACGGAGATTCAGAAGTCAAGATAGCCCAAGTCGCAGAGCAGCGGCGTATTGAGCCGAAGGTCGTCGGTTCGAGTCCCGCTCCTGACACTAATCTTTTCTCCTCAGCCCACTTCACATAAAATATATCATTGTACTCTCGCTTAAGCGTTGTCTCTTTTAATAAAAACGTTCTTTAATTTCTTAATTTGAAACTCATACTTCTTTTCTAATGGAATGAAATTTGTATTCACGACCAAATATATGCACTTTATATTTGTTTAATCTTACTTTTATTTTATTTTCGGATTAAATTGTATGAATTTAGTTATAATTTAGTAATTCCATGTATGTATTTAATGATCATAATGGGCCATATTAATTATTCTATTTTTTTTTACCTTCGAATACCGCTCGTTACCATTTTTTTATCTTTAACACGGCTACTCCTCTGAGCTTTCTTTAGGTAATTGCTTAATCTTAATAATAAAAAATTAAATAGGTTTAATAATAATAATAAATTTAATTTGAATTAGAAATTTTAAATAAATGTAGTTTTGGAATTCTGTAAGTAATATAAATAGGCACTTTATTATACTATTATTATTATTATTATTAAGAAATCGTGAGATGCGGTCTGGTGTGATGCAGGTTTCAGAAAAACATTTTCTTTATCGTGCCAACGTTTCCATCTTTATTGAGATCATCTTCAGGGCCTGGGATTTACAAACATAACAAATACATTTAGGATGTGGAAAAGTGAATTTATACAATGCGAAATATATTTTTTATATTCAATCACTAATTCACACACTGTTATTATTATTCTAAGGATTTATTTTTGACGTTAGTTCGTGCTCGATTTGGTAAGAATTAAGCGAATCCATTGCAATGATTTCAATGAAGGTTTTTTTTAAAGAGAGCTTGTGGTTTAGTTGATTAGAAACTCCGATATGAAGTCAGTTGTTTTGCCCTGGGGACTTTTTTTTTGTAAAGACTGGTTCTGCTGGAAGGTGAGTGGAACCCGGTTCATTCAACCGAATAGTACAGCTCTATATAAAACCACTTACGAAAAACACGAAAGGCTATTAAACTTAGAATTTTGAAGTCCTGGCCTTTTTGAAATTGGAACAATACGTGCCTGATTGGAGGGTGGGACGATTAAATCGGTTTTCATCGTCGCCTCGCCTACTTAATGCGCGTTTCCGGCCCTCCAGTGACTCTCGAGTGCCAGGTGGGCACAAACAGACCTTTCAAAAGAATAAACATGTTTATCTAACAACATCAACATCAAGGCTTCTGGTCGGCCTGGCACACACGGCCCTCTTCTCGCCGACCCTCCAATCAAAAAACATTGCGGTCCGAACCGATTTACGAGATTTTGCGTTATCTTCCCTCCAGTCGGCTTTTGTTATTCTAAGAAAGCTTTTCGCTCGGGATATAGTCTTCTTCCCTATCAGGGCAGTCTATGTCTGATCTTGTCATCTGATTAACTCCTAATCCCAAAAGATTTGATCCAATAAGAAAAATCCATTAGGCCGTTCCTTCACCCCAAATCTCATTTCTTTGGACTTTTTACGACCCAAGTTTATCAACTAGTCAATGAATGATTTATAATTTTTAACCTTACTCGTTACTCGAACTTATCATTTCTTTTGTGTAATTCGACTTTGGCCACGTCTCCTAAAATTTACGGTTATCAGTTGTTCGCCTGGTTGGCCATCATAACATCCCATTTTTTCATAATCTTAGGCGAGGATCGCTTCCGAAATGAGACATCAACCAGAGACCGCAAAACTCAGATGATCACCCTAAACATATTCTAAGCTGGTATTTACTAAAAATATTTAAAAACCAGTGTAAATATGATATGGAAACAGTTTTTATTAAACATGTTCTAATGTGCATAGTCAAACTTTCCCATGACAATTTAGAAAGTGATTTAACTTGATCAAACAATATACATGTTTCTACGAAGTATTTAACAAATTTATTACCTTCATATTAATCAAATATTCTTAAAACAAAATAATTAAGGCCATCAATATCTATTTTTTTTGGTTCAAATTCAAAAGTAAATAATGAATTTACATTCAATTACTACACATTTTTCATTGTCGTTTGTTGATGTGTTAACAAACAAATATAAAAGTTATTTTGAATTATGCAAATCGTTATAATTTTTCTTTTGTCAATATTTAGTTTATAAATTTGCCTCTCAAACTGAACTGTATCAGTAAGTAAAACTTCTCGGACGGAAAATTGGACAAGGGAAATAGTAGAAAAAAAATTTACCTAGTGTAGAACTATTTAAAACTTTTCCCTTCTGAAAAAAATACACTTTTTAAATCTACTTGAGAGAGTCTTATTTGTTAAGCACCCAATTTAAACTTTTTTATCGCATTGAACAAATTCCTTTGTGTAGCGACTGGTGAAGAATATTGGAACCCAAACTAATATATTAATTGATATTAATAAAAAATTTAAATAGTTTTACATAATTTGTTATGTTTTGTTTGTACATTTCATCTCAAGTAAAAAAAAAAAATAGAAATGATAGGTATGATATACATAAACAAATGAAACTACCCTGCATATGGAAAACTTACGGAGAAAGTATAGTGAATTTCTATTGATGTGGCAAGTGGTTTATACATTTTTTTAAATGCTCAATGTTGATGTAGTTGTACTAAAATTGTCCTTATCTTGAACAAATTGGCAAAAGGACGATAAGTACATAAATGTTTAAAATGTTTATCATTATTAAAACTTTAAATTCACTATTTTTCGTGATCCGCTTGACCAATTAATATCATTCAATTAATTAAGGGTTTTAGTTCAGATAAAAAAGTCAGTGTCACGAGCCGGATTCGAACCTACGACCTTCGGCTAGATATACCGCTGCTCTACCACTTGAGCTATCGTGACTTCGATCCACTCGGACCCTAACTTCCCCTCAAGTGGTAGAGTAGGTGCGTTTCAAGCCGAAGGTCGTGGGTTCGAATCCCGCTCGTGACACTGACTTTTTTATCTCAACTAAAACACTCAATTAATTGAATTATTAATATTTTTTGTGGAGCGTATATTTATAAGCATTAGACAAACTAGATGAAATCTTACCTTCATTCTAAGGAAGAAGAAAAATTACAGAAAAGAATGCAGAACTGATAAAGCAACTTACCACCCATGAAGCTAAAGCTTGTCAAATAATTTAAAGTAACGCTTTTAATCGGTTTAAACACAATTTATATTGGATAGTCGCTCATATAAAGGATGAAGTGCTCAGGACGAAAATTCTATAATATCGGTGAGGTCCATGAATCTAGTCGTAGGTTCTCCTGTTGTACATTCAGCTAAGTGTAAAATGTACACAAAACGTTTAAAAAAACAACGCGATATGTTATTTTACGAAAATAAAACAAAATATTCGTGATTCGTGAGATGAAGAAATCTTTATAGGCAAAATAGGTCAAACGGCTTTCCCAGTTGTTCCACGGGAATAATGTAAAAAGATTATCCTGATGGATGTTTATGAACTTCTAAACTCGTCTGACAACAGTTAAGAAGATGGTGCACTAAATTGTCACAGCCTTACCGAGCTTTGGTTAACCGCAAAACAACACTTCCTATGAGGCCAAAGAAAAGTTAGAATTCCATAAGAATCCAGATTTTACTTCCTTAAATCATTTATTAAATCATGTCCAAACTATTTTCTCTTAAAAAAGTACCTATTTTGTTGATGATGAAATCGCGTTGCTGTTTTTTTTTCGATCGAGCTACTGGCTAAAATATGACATATATTTTAGACAATATTTTTTGTCAAGAAATAAGTATTTTGTTTTCTTAAGAAGTTTTTTTATTTATACACCTATTGTAATTACAACTCTACTTATGATTTATAAGCTATAGAAATGTGTGTACATTTGTATTCTTATTTTCCAAACAATTACAATTTTTCTATGTGTTTTAAGGCATTGGTGCAGCGATTTCAGTATCTTGCTTTTAGGGCGGGGTCTGCTATGTCAATATGAGTCTAATAATCATTAATGGGGGCCGTGTGCATAGAGAGTGCTCGGTGAAATGGAATCGAGTCGGAGAAGATAACCGACCGGTCGTTATGGTGAATGTTTAATCTATCTGCGCTGTCGCCCTCCGGAGGTTGAGGCCAATGTTGCTTTTCACCAGGACAAAAGAGGCCTGTTGGCCGTATTGATGGCCTGGCCGTCGGATGTTTACTCATCGGTCAGTGTTTATGCTTTGATTGGACCTCTTCTGCCCTTTAGGCTTAAACCCTTGTCTTTTTCCCCTCCACAAACTTCATCGGCTATTGTATTTCATCTGGAGATTTCCGAAAATAACAATCTTCATTGATAATCATTGGGAAATTCAGTTAGCAATACGTAATGAACAACAGACGGACATGTCGGAAATTTCACATATGATCAGTTGTAAACTTACTTGATCTTTATCGCAACTGGTGAAAAGGCAATAAATTGTATTTCTGTAAGAAAAAAAATAACGTATTTGTTTGTTATAAACGGAAAAAACGACCAGCAAGTTTTAATCCTTCTGATCAATTTTATCTGCGTATACGTGTTTAAGCTTCTTGTGATCATCAGTGGTGTTTCACACTCTACCGCTAAACCTTATGACGTTTAAGATGGCGTACAAATAGTCGCAAATTGGGATACTTGAAAACATAGAAATTTAAAAATATAAAACATTAACACGAATAAGCTCATGAATACACAAATCAATACTATTCAAATTCAAAATACTATAATAATAAATCATAAATGTGTGGTGATTAGTGACCGTTAGTCGATAATTATTCAGAAATCGTGAGATGCGGTCGGGTGAGAGGTAGGTTTCAGAAAAACATTTTCTTTATCGTGCCAACGTTTCGATCTTTATTGAGACCATCTTCAAGGCTCAAAGTGTTTGTCTTCTTGGGGGGCACTCTCAACACGACACGCAAGAATGGCACAATTACACAGAAGACAAACACTTTGAGCCTTGAAGATGGTCTCAATAAAGATCGAAACGTTGGCACGATAAAGAAAATGTTTTTCTGAAACTTACATCACACCCGACCGCATCTCACGATTTCTGAATAATTATAAATCATAAAAATACGCCCAACTACAATTAAGTTCTAGTTTAAACGACAAGAAAACCCAGATTTCATCCTTAAAAGACAGGGACGAACAAAGACAACGTCACACTCATTTAACCATTCATGAGCATACATAGAGGACCGGACTATATGAAAAGTCATACGAACTCACAACTGGAGTGTAGGTGAAAAACGCGTCTAACGGCCCAAAACGGAAAGGATAAGCAGATCAAAAACATGGAAAGCGAAAAAGAATTCTTCTCATAAATATGTACAGTACGAATTTCCATGAAATTGTATATCCTATTTGCTAACAGTTATGGCCATGATTGATAATTTATCCGAATCATACGTCTGTGGTTCAGTGGTTGTCCATTCCTTTGCTTATTTAAAGAATATTGCATAAATTTACAACATGTTTTGTTTACTTAAAAAATAGAGATAAACTTAAGTAAAATAAAATCGTGGGAGGAGAAAGACAAAAGGCCAAAATTGTATTCGGCATTCAGTTAACTTTTCAAGAACAAAGACCTAAACAACATCAACATTTATTTCAGTCTCCCCATTTCCAAAGTTAATGGATGAAATTTTTGCCTTTCTTGAAAGATTAATTTCTCCCAAGTAATCGAGTTGTGGTCATTTCCAGTCCTCATTTATACTTATAACCTAGTAAACCATAAAAAAATTAAAAACTTCAACTAGGCAGGATTTTTCCTTTCAAGGCAAAACAAAAATCTCCGTCGTCGCAGGAATTAAGTAAGAAAGAAATTAAAAACATACTTTAGAAAAATTTTGAATGGAAACAATTAAGTTGTTATACAGAGCATCTAAGATCCAATTATTTTAAGTTTTTAAAAGTATGCTTCCTGTATCACGGTTCACTTTTGAATTTTTTTCGAGGTACAAATATTTTTAAGCGATAAACTCTGCAGTTATAACAACTTTATTTAACAACTTTTATAAACAACTTTGAAATAATTGTCTATTTTAATTCGATGAAAAACACATCTAACTGACCAAAACAGAAAGGATAGGCAGACCAAAAACATGGGAAGCGAAGATGAATTCTTTCAGATTATAAACTTAATTAAGGTTAATTTTTTGTATAACATTTTAAATTATATGATTTTTGTGTGACTGAATTTTTTCTCTAATTCCCTTTCAAATTGAATACGTACTAGACAACGAAAACAGGTCTGCATTTAAAAAATTAGTTTGATATTTGTCCGGTAATGTCTCATCCCGATTATATTAGTAGGGGTATTCACGATCTTTGTGTTAACCCTGTTAAGTCCTGTTAGATCGAGAAAAATGATGACATAGACTTGTAAGAATCGGCTAGTTAACATTGCTCGATATAACAGGTTAGGGCCAATGTTAGATGTTAGGTCGAAGGTTGCTATCCGTTAGGGTGTAGGTAACCAACATGGCAGCCATGAATTTAACAGCTGTTTTTTGTTTACACGTATTTTCATTCTTAAGCACGCATTAATTAAATCAGGCTAATACATTTCTTTTGTTAATTTCTGACCTGTCCTTATGCTCTCGTTCATGATAGATACATCCCATATCCTATAAAGTTGAAGGCTGTTAGACGTTAGGAAACAAGTTAAGTATGTCGCCACGAATTGAAGCGTGTCATTTGTTAGTACTTTTCGAGGGTATAGATAGTATTTTGAATGAATGAGTTGATCTAAGTTTCCTTTTTTATTAACTTCTAGCACCTTACAATTTAACACAAAACAAAACCAAAACGAACAACTAAAAGCCTTCAAGGCTTTGTTTTTGGTTCTACCTATCGCCACGCGCAGCATTGCGGACAAATTAACGTTTAACATGCTAAGAAAAGAAGGGGGCGTTCACGATCTTTCTGGACATTACTCTATTCGAGTTAACACTAGTTACAAACATCGTGAATAACCTTTATACGTGCAAATTATATGGCGCTTTTGAGGAGTTTTTTGCATATAAATCCGGATCAACTTATAAGTAATGTCAATGGCCTTCTAACCAAACGAAACGAAAGAGCTTGTTCCTCTAAAAAAATTATTGCTGACATTGTTTAAACATGTTGTGTAGCTAAACATATAGTGGGATTGATTAATTGCAATTTCGCGGTTATATGTTAGAAACTATTCTATTCACTTTTCTAAAATGCGTCAAGAATTATTTCAAATGGTTGCGATGGTTATACTTGTAAGGTTTTTTGTAGGTGCCTAATCAGTGATGGGATAGATACTACAAAAAATTTTAACCTGAAATTTGTATACAAGTGTGTTTTTCCTCTGCTTCTTTCCACACATTCGTGTTGATTGATGCCTATTTAAGCTTGCAAGAAACGTGTTTACGACTCAGAATCAGTTCCTGTTATCACTGATTCGTTTTTTAAATCTTGCAAAGCGATTTGTAAACATTCATCGAATCATCCTGTCTCACGTGTAATATATTATTGTTTCATTAAAAGAATCGAAACGACTAACAAAACGTAAATTCTGTAAACCGTTACCGACAGAGAATACCTCTTGACACTAAGAATGTTTTTAAAATTTTAAAATACATCGCTAGTGAAAATTGTACAAAGGTTGTTTCACAAAAACGAAAAAAGAGTAACGAACATGTCACAAGAGTTTTAAAAAGAGCGTGTACAGGAAAAATTCGCGATGCGAATGATGCAACAGGACGAATTTTTAGTCGTTAAAGAAAGTCAAATATTTAGAAAATCTTCAGAGGGATTCATTTTTTCACTTGAACAAATATAAAAATATAACCCCTGATGTACATACGGCATAAAAAGTGTAGAAAAGGGAAGTTTAATTACTTAAACTAACAGAAAAAAAAGAGATATTAACGGAGAGGAAGAAATAAGCTATTTGAACACTTCGTTGTTCCAACTAAAATTTTCTAACTTACACTGTACACACAAACCCCGCAATAACAAACATACACAGACAGAATAGTTATTATTTATCGGATCCATAACAACTTCATGATGATATTGAAATAATTAATTAATTTAAATAGGTAATAAAATTAAGCACGTTGAATTCACTTCATTTATTTTCCTCAATAAAGCAAAACTTTTTAAATAATAAACCCAATGATGAATTGAGATAATGTTAATATTGAGCACGTCGGGTGGAAATAACATTTAGGATAATGTTGAAATCATATAAAACTCCTCTAACACTTTGAAATTAAACTCTAAGTCTTTGTATAATAAGCCACTTCATATCATCACATTATTTAATGCTATTATTTAATTTTTGTTTACGTCCCCCTCACCGCACTATTGAGAACGGCATAGAACGCAGGTAGCCACTCCAATATCTTCCAGGCTAAATTCCATGCAATTGGAACATGTACCCAGGTCAATCTGCACAAAGGGTACAAAAACACGTATATAGTCGTCATGTCAGATAGCACTATCAAAGGAATCAAAGTTAAAACGTAATTAGCTCAAAGATGGTGGTGACTTGTTGTATTAAACTAAATAGAAAGTCACCCTCTGCTGGACACCAGGACATGTGGGAGTATAAGGCCTTGGAAAAAAGAGGTTGGCCAGGCAGACAAGATGTTATGCTGTTGAAGGTATGTTTGTACTCTGCAAGCGACATGTGGACTGTATCTTGCATTAGAATAAGATCATCGCTGATTTCATCGAGTATAGGCAACGCATGATGTTCCAAAATTTCATCCACATAGCGAGTTGAGGTCAAAGACCCTCCACAAACAACCAACTCAGTGCGACACTCCATTGAAATTCCAGCACACTGAGCTTCGTTGAAAAGGTTGGGTCTGGGAATAATTACAGACGTTATACCTTTCATTTTACCTTCTCCACCCCCTTCTCCACACTTTTTCACGCCCATTTGGTGATCGTACAGAAATCTTCACTCATCTGTAAAAAGTACAGCAGTTCAATCGTCCAAAGACCAATGGTTGTGTTCTCGAGCAAATGCGAGCCGTCCTACTATAGTTTGTCTGGTCAATTCTGGTCCTCTTACGAGGCCAAAAACCATCAGTCTATACTGATTTAATCTTCTTCGAGCAGTGCATTCAGAAATTTGGACACCTCAAACTTCCTCGAGGTGATGAATCGCATGAACAACAGTAAGGTGCCGGTTTCGCCAAATTCTCACAGTCGAAAAACGATCATCCTATGGATCTGTTACCCTAGGGCAATCGGGGCTTCTATGATAGATCCATTATCTGGAAAACTTTTTACGCCGTTTCGCAGAGTTTCGTAGGGAACGCGGATGCCGTTTATTGATGATGGAACGTGCATCATCAATAATTGCCACACCACGCGTAATATCCTCAGCACTAAGTGGCATTTTTAAGTTTAAAAATTGAAATTGAGAAAAGAAAGATGAAACATGACTAGTTTACTGCCTCAAAAATCAAATGAGACAATAAACATTTTAAATTCCGTAAAAAGTAAACATTGAAAAATTATTTATTCTTGTTTTGGATTAAGTATTAAGTGTGATTGATATTCCCAATTTAAAACAGCATAAACAAATATTTTGGTAAAACCAATGAGACAAATTAAGGGCAAAATTTTATTTTATTGAGAAAATAAGAAAAATCAAGTGGGTAGAATTTTCTGCCTGTCAGTGTATTTTTAGAGATTTCATGGAGTCCTTAACGACAAAAATAGATTTTTTGTTAAAAATGACGAAAAAACTGGCTCAAAAATGTGGTGTGAAACATCCTAACAGCCCTACATTGTCCAACACTCCCTACAACATTCTGATTATACTGATATGACCAGTTCAACGGCCATTATAGGAAACTAGCTTTTATAAAATTTATATTAAGCTTTCTTACGATATTTTCGTATATTAAGAAAAACAAAGGTGCCTCCGATAATCCGTACATAATGTTAATGTCACCGACTCGGATAATCGTGGCTCTACTGAACTTCAATTTAATTCTTACACAACGTTAAAAGCAATATAAAAGACTGGCAAACTGCCGCCACTTCATGGCGCGTCGAATTTCGGCCGGGTCGGGAAACGATTTGCCGACTTGTAATAAAGCTGAAGTCGAGTCAGAATCTGGCGCTGTGCCACCTCTTCAATGCGCTGAATTTCAGATGAAAATGAAGTAATATGCAAATTCTTAAAATCGTCGAGCGTAATATAGATATTTGGCTCGGTGCCACTTAATTACAGAACCGAATTTCAGAAGAATATCAACTAATATGCCAATATTTAATAACGTTGGACATTTAAAATATTTGGCACGGAGTCTTAATCCTGTCTTAATAGGATCATTGTTTTGCGTTCATACAAATTTTTAGACCAAGCAGACTTACATTATATTTATCTTTAATGTCAATCTTATTGTAGATTTTTGTCTCTATTCGATTCATAGCTTCCTGTTCAATTGAGATGGCAAAATATACTTCATTAGTTTTATTTACTTGGGATTATATTTTTAAAGTTGTGGGGTTGATTAAGGATTACACAAAAAATAGTGGAACCCCTGCAAATGATTGCCTTGCTTGGAAGGTGCACATTTTTTTTATAAGACAATGCACTTCCCTAGGTGCTTCATCGCGCACCACTTCTGGTGTGGGCATTGCCTGACCGGAGAGGATGTTCCGTAACCCGGCTTAGCGGGGAACACACTTACCCGATGCAACACTATGCGACGCTACTCGATGCACCCCGACGCAAATCCAAAGTGCAATTTTCCATAAGATTGTATTACCATCGTCCACATCAGCCAGATGCTACGCAACGCTACCCTACTCGACGCTCTGCGATCCCCACTGTCCAGATTTTCGTCGGGTAGCATCGAGTACAGTCGAAGACAAAAGAACCAGACACTCATATGTTTATTTCAAACTACGTGTCTATTATCGTTATGTTAATTACAACATACTTATTTTAATATAAACCAAATTAACCGAGATCAAAAATTCATTAGTTTTTATTTAAAAATGAAAATAATTTTAATGGTTTGGTACAAAATTGATCAAAACACCGGAATTCTATTTTTTGATATAATGAATTAAACTAACAATTTATTACATGGTTTTACGCATAAAATTAACTAACCATTTATTACACGGTTTTGCTCATAAAATTAAACTAACAATTTATTTCATGGTTTGCTATTACAATTACACCACTTTCGTCGAGTAGTGTCAGAACTGGACACTCATATTTTTTGTAGTTTATTTCAAACTATGTATATGTAATTTTGTCGTTATATTAATTACAACATTCTTATTTTAATATAAACCTAATTAAATGAAATCAAAAATTCATGCGTTTTTATAAAAAATATTTAATTATTATGGTTAGGAAGAAAATTTATCAAAACACCGGAATGACTTTATTTAAAACAATTAAGTTTAATAAACAATTTATTACATGGTTGTGCTCATAAAATTTTACTAACAATTTATTACATGGTTGCAATTACAATTACACCATTTTCGTCGAGTAGCGTCAAAAGCCGACACTTTGTTGTTTATTTCAAACTGTATATGTAATTTTGTAGTTATATTAATTTATATATATATTGATTTGTGATATACGCTATGTGCCTATACGTGGCGTGCGCTTGACGTTGAATAGATGTGCACAATCTACCCAAACGTGACAAGGCCTTGGGTAGCATCGGGTAAGTCGCATAGTGCTGCATCGGGTAACTGTGTTCCCCGCTTAATGCTTCATATTCATATAGGATATTTGCCGATATCTCTCCTCCTGATGTGGCCGGTATGGAGGTCTATCATTTTTAGTTTTATTATTTTTATCAATTTTTATGCAAAAAAGATTGATAAGAAAAATTAGTCACGGGGACTCGAACCCACGACCAATTTCTTTACCCCGAGGCTATCCCACTTGATTTTGCCATTTACCATAAATATCGTATCGGAGCATCAATTAGTTGCATTTCTATGTAAGATTACAACAGGAAAATTTTGATGTAAGGGTAACATCCTTTAATTATAATTAATAAATTTAATAAATAAAGGGGAAAATTCAAATCATTATAGCTCACCTGGTACAGCACCCGGGGTATAAAGCTGTGGGTTCGAGTCCACTCGTGACACTAATTTTTCTTCTCAACCTTCTTTCTTTCATTTTTTCAAATCCTGCCTGCTTGGAGAGAGAATGTCCTTTGCCTTCCGTTTTGAAAGATTTATATATCTCTGGCTAGCCTCAGATCTGGTGTTTGGGTTTTTCTTTCTCAAACAATTTTTCCAGTTCCAGCTTAAGCCCATAAGTCGTTATGGTTCCACGGGTGAGAGAGGGCTGCCGTTTTTTAACAAATTAACATAACAATAAATAACACAGTAAGTGCTAATTATCTCAAAAATAATTGGTATTATTTCATGATCAAACTAAAAATGGTTCTGACTTTTCAAGGCTTTAGTGTATTTAACTTATAAATACAACAATAAATCACATACTTTCATGAATGAGCGCCGGTATTTCTGTATCTGCTGTATGATCGATTGTTCTTGGATGGTTCAATATGTTTGTATGTGTGAACATATAGTATTACATGTATATAGATTTATTGTTGTTTGGCCGAATAAAAATTGGTTCTCATTTATTTTAAAGTGTTTAATCTAAAAGCAGGTCATATGTTCGGTAGGTTGAGAGAACTAGAAAAGTTAGGGGCGTGAGTGTATGTGTTCATGCCATTTCATTGATGAGTACCCCTCTATTTCCTTCCCCTCACACCACCACGTCCACACCTATTGAAATATTAGCGCCCTTTCTTGGGAAATGGGGTTTTCCACAAGTTGCTCACCCCCAACAGCCACCACTTTTCCCTTCTCCGGTAAATGATCGCACAGCTCCCCCTCCAAGTCGATGAGGAAAAATCGTTTTCCCGTCTTTTGACCCCCTAAGAAACGAACCTGGGCCGCGGGAATAATAATGATCGTTGAAATCAGACAGGCAGCCTGTGTTTACGAGATATTTACAGAACATCATACATCGTAAATTCTCACGTTTACTTCAACAATATATCTTCTCCCCCTTGTTTGTTCTTATTTTATGTGAAAATTAATGAAATCTTACAAAAACTGTACAATAAGTAGAATAGTATCAAAACTCAATTTTAACTCCATCTCCTTTAATAATGAAGATGTATTTTAATTGTAAACACTTAATAATATTTCAATTAAGGTCATGTGAACATATCAAAATTCAAAATAACAAATTAGTCGTTGTATTGTTAATATATAAAATTTTTTATTTAGTTTTTCTTACGAGGGTTCGTAACTGCAGAGGTCATATAAACCCTCAGGGTGCCGGTGTTTTTGAAACAAAGCACATTTGTATGTCGGGTTTGAATGCAGGGGCGCTGGATTTGAACCCCGGACCTTTACCTTATAACGATGAGTGCCGTGTCAACGCCTAAACCGTTGGGGCTTCCGACGCCCCCTAATATATGTTATTTTGCATTTAAGATTGTACGAATATATTTTGAATTCTTCATACCTGTTAAGATTTGATAATAATTTTTGTGAATTTTTAATTTTGAATAATAACATGAAAAAGATCAAAGAGGACATAGTTGTTATATTGACTGTTTATAGTATCTTGGCGGAAATGGTTTGACGAAATTTAAATTATCTTCCTTTGACACATTTTTGATCTTTCAGTCTATTCTGTTTTCTTTGTTGTTTTGTGAACACGCGAATAACTACCACGTGGAAGTAAAACCTAAAACAAAATTAAGGAAATTGCGCATTTAGCATTGATTGGCCGTGAGGGCTTCGAGTGTGCTATTAGTTCCTAAATATCAAACTTGCGTTAAGTCGAAAATGTATTTAACACGTGTAGAAATGTGTGGTGATTAGTTTAATCGGTATTTATTTAGAAATCGTGAGATGCGGTCTGGTGTAATGCAGGTTTCAGAAAAACATTTTCTTTATCGTGCCAACGTTTCGATCTTTATTGAGATCATCTTCAGGGATCAAAGTATTCGTCTTCTGTGTAATTGTGCCATTTTTGCGTGACGTTTCGAGAGGGCCAGTGTCACGTCACGCAAGAATGGCACAATTACACAGAAGACAAATACTTTGATCCCTGAAGATGATCTCAATAAAGATCGAAACGTTGGCACGATAAAGAAAATGTTTTTCTGAAACCTACATCACACCAGACTGCATCTCACGATTTATAAATAAGTATTTAACACGTTTAACACGACTAGGATAATTTACATGAATTACCCTTAGTATCATATTTCTTTTGTTAACACTAATGTATAAACAATGCATGCCGTTTTGCAAAAGCAACCCTTAACATTCCGTTTTTAGATTTTATCGTATTTTGTTTAAATAAAGTGACAATGCAATATGTCTCAGTTTTTGCGATTAATTGTAATTTGTACTCCAATTATAACAGTTACTTTAAGTAAGTCTCTGTATTTTATTCAAATACAGTTGGTGCAACGAAAGAAAAAAATCCTGGATTTTATTGCATTTTATTTTTTGCTTGTTTGAGAGGTTATTTCGTTATCGACCAACTTTGATTATAGTCTGGTTTGTGTCGTTATTGGGTATTGGTCGGTCAGTTAATACGCTGTATTGTACTTCCACCAAACATCAAAAAGATTTTTACATTTAAAACTTGTAGAAAGATGTTTTATCTAAACAAAAAAACAAAATAAAAAAACGAAAGCTTGGCGATTGTATAATAGTTTTTTATTTATATTTTCTACTTTTTCTTTTTATGCTGAATTCGGTCTGAAATCGTGCTAAACCTGGTTTTTGGATAGGAAAGTTGTGAAATCGACTGAAGTTAATCAGGGCGGACGCGGTTGTTTGAGGTTTCTGATTAAAATCCATTAAACATACGTCCACTGTACCACTGGCGTTTGAATCATGCAAATCGCGTTTGTGCTCTCAATCAATCGGTGCAGAAAAAACGAGGCGCACTTCGGCCCTGTAGAGGGTTTAAATCAACCGATCTGCACCGACAGCCGGTGTCTCCGAGCAACGAATTAATTAATTAAATTTGGTTAATTGAAAACGAGCGGGCAGAATCCCCGGGGCCAATCGGGGCAGTGATTAGTGGCGAGTGGGGATGTGACAAGGAATCTAATTGACCGAGATAATTCCAGACATATGCCCTTTCAACTTACTTAACCGAGCGGTCGGGGGTTCGTGTTTTTCCATAATTACTGTTATGAATAGGTTATTGTTGGGATTGAGCCGAGGAGATGTCCGTGCTCGGAATACAAATTAGCACTCCCTCGCCCTCTCAGAGGGTGTAACCTGCCAGAGGGTGGCAATGGGCCACAAGCGAAAAGCGAGAAAAAATTCAACCCCTGACGATTAACAGGTCGGGATAAAAACAATTGGCCCACAACGAGGCCACAATTTTGTTTACAAATTATTACGAGAATAACTAGAATTTAATAGTTTGGTCAGTTTAAAGTTAGTCATACATTACAACAATTATAGGTAATAATATATTGATTTGAATTTTGTTCTTATTTCGGTGAATTAATCTTTATATAAGAGGATTCGAAATCGCCGCTGATCTAACCACTAGCCACAGTAGCACAAGTGGTAGAGCAGCGGCATATTTAGCCGAGGGTCGTGGGTTCGAATCCCGCTCGTGACAATGACTTTTATCTCTACCAATGCCTCATATAAAGATTAATTAAATGAAAAACGTTATTCGGTCAAGCGGACCACAAACTCTAATGAATTTGTTCTTATTTTTTCCATTATATTATATTTATATATTTTTTGTTCTTATACTTTCATTATATTAACATTTTTATGTCACTTTTCGAAGAGATACAACTGAATACCATCTGAATCTATACCATTGTTTATTAAGGCTATGGTTTATCAGATGTGTCTTAATTATAATTAAAAATCATAATAATAAAAAAAATTATAAATATTCAAAAAAGGCACCGCATGAACAGTACGTAGGTATGGTTTGTCCTAGTATATATTTTTATCCTTTTATGCAATATGCAATTTAAATTGATCACACCGTGATTATAAAATATAAAATAAAGTGGCGATGTTATCCAGGGATAGCACTCCTAAAACGTCAATTAATTATAATTGCACTCTGAAAAGTCACGGGACCACTTTCCCTCTATAGGTCGAGAAGGATTTTGAAGAGATAGGGAGGAAATGGAGTAAGGATTGGAGTTGGATTAGAATTGTTTGTAAGCTGAGTTTGCAACATCTTTTACGATAGGAACAATCGGGTCGTTATGACTGTGCCGCTGAAAACGGAGAACGGGACGTTGACAATGAATTTAAGATTCGTGATTGTAGTAGGGTTCTGTATTCTGCGAAGTTTAATAGAAATCCATAGTTCTATGTACGTCCATATTGATTTCGGTGTTGAGTCGCTTGGGTAGTTTTGTTGTTCTGTGTACAGATCTCTTGTGTAACAGTTTATTCAGTAGTCAACGTTGTTTTCAGTAGGGCATATGGATTCCAGGTCAGTCGCCTGTCTAGATACAGCCCAAAGTTTATTTAAGAATTAGTGGAAACGTTTCATGCGACGGAGGGTGGAGGTTATGATTTTGCATTTTCCGATGTTCAGTTCGATTCGCCAATTTTTGTACCATTGTTCTGTGGTATTTAGTAGGTGTGATTCAGAACGTATGAAAAATTTGCACTCTGAAGCTGTTACATAGGTTCTTTTTTCAATGTCTAGATAAATGGATAATTGACTAATTTAAAGTTTTACATGTCAATAGCTTATTTTAACGCCATTATAATATTCTAAAAAAATACAAACTATATTTTTTGTGGTTATATTAATTAGTTATTTTAATACAAAACAAATTAAATGAAATCAGAAATTAATTGTTTTCAATCAAAAATTATTATCTTTCGATTAATTAAGGTTTTTAGTTGAGATAAAAAGTCAGTGTCACGAGCGGGATTCGAACCCACGACCTTCGGCTAGATACACCGCTACTCCACCACCTGAACTATCGTGACTTCTATCCACTCGGATCTCCATCAAACAGATTACACGATATTTGAAAAATGGGAAAAAGGAGGGAAAATTCAAAAGGTGGGGTTGAGATGGGAAGTTAGTGTCCGAGTGGAACGAGCTTACGATAGCTCAAGTGGTAGAGCAGCAGCGTATCTAGCCGAAGGTCGTGGGTTCGAATCCCGCTCGTGAAACTTACTTTTTTATCTTAAAAAACCTTAATTAATTGAAAGATATTAATTGGTAAAGCGGACCACGAAAACTAGTGAAAAAAATTATGATGGTTTGATAAATTGACCAAACACCGGAAATTTATTTACTAATATAAAAATTTAATAAACAATTTATTCACTTGTTTTGCTCTTAATGCGTTATTTAGTTCTTTTTTTCGTTTTCTTAATAATAATAACATAAATATGTCATGATAAAAATAGGAGATATAGTTGGAAATAAAAATCACGTCGCAGTTAGAAGCATACTTATTACCTAGGACAAGTTTAAATGTATATAGATTTTTTGTTGAATTTGGCTTCCTTAGAAGAGTTCTTTTATCCATACCTGTCTATTTAATGCTTCACCTTTTCTGTCCAGTTTGCTATTTTAACAAAACCCTCGAATAAGCCACCAAATTTATCTCTCAAACATTTCTCTCAAACAAACAGTTCAATTAAATTTTGATTAATTTAGAATTTGATTGAACTACGGCCACCTGGGATTTGTATACAGAGTGATGAATCCTTTGCAGCCTCTGGTTTAATTTGGCTGAACCCCACATTCAAAACTAATTAATTATCTTGAGAAATTATCAACGGGTGGGCATCAAGATTCAATATTGGATTTTCAATACAACCCATTCGACCCTAATTAAAAATTTGAGATATTTTTAACTGATTAACTGTGTATTTCTAATTGTTTGATCGTGGGTTTGGCCATAAATATTCCGATAGAGAAATTAAATAAATAAAGAGTTAATTGTGAGTAAGAATTTAAAAACATAACTTTCAAATAAAAGTTTAATGCATCGTGTATTGTTGAGTTGTAACTTGTTCACTCCGTCTCTTTAACTCCGCGTGAAAAATCCTGGCTTTTCCGAAATAGTTAACACCACCCTCCCTTCCGAGGTGAGCATTCCAAATTGTTTATTGAGGGGAAAATCAGGGAGGGCGTTGGCGCACCTGAAGGGATTTTTCCACTTGTGGGTCAATTAATCTCTTGTCCGGCCCATTTAAAGAATCCGCCTCTGGCATTCCCTCAATTTTTAC
This sequence comes from Cimex lectularius, assembly GCF_000648675.2. NCBI lineage: Eukaryota > Metazoa > Arthropoda > Insecta > Hemiptera > Cimicidae > Cimex > Cimex lectularius. Next base: position 347,688 of record NW_019392846.1, read on the forward strand.
AAAGCTTCTCTCCTCCCAATTACACACTTGCACAAATCCAATTATATAATTGAAAAAATTTGACTCGTAATAAATTAAAAATTAATTGTAAAAAAACGGATGTTTTTCATTCTAGAAGTGAATTAATTGTAAATTGAATGATGGCCGGTAATGATCGAGCTTCTTATCTAATCCCAGAGGCAGATTTTCTAAATAGGACATGACAAAGACATTAGCTCCCGCATAATAATCAAGGGAAATTAATTAGACTTTCCTGTTAATACTGCCTTCTTTTAGTTTACGGAATGATTTAATACACGATGTAGAAACATATCTGTTTGTTTACGTAATAGTTCCTTTCTCGTATTGAACCACTTTTATGTTCAATATGAAGCTACCCTAATTACTTATTTTAAAAAAATTTAAATGTTAACAACCTAAAAGATGTTGGGCGGAATTTCTATTATTTTTACAGTTAATTTATACGGTTTGACTTCTTATTAAATTATAAATAAAATTTTAGCACAAAAGCAAAGGATGAATCCGCTATTATGTTATTTAATATATTATGTTATTTCGGAATATCGTATAACACATTATTAATAAAATTGAACTTTTCTCTTTTAAAAACATTTTTATTTTTAAACCAGCTTGTTTATTAAGTATGGTTTGGTTGTTTCGATCATCTTAATCCGTCTATCCTTCCGAGGTTACTCACGTGTGTACAGAGCCAGATTCAGCTTTGAAGATAGTGAAAATTTGCTTCAGACTTATAAGCGGAACAAAATGATCGGCACCGACAAAAAAACAGAGTACATACTAGTAATTATTCAGAAATCGTGAGATGCGGTCTGGTGTGATAGGTTTCAGAAAAACATTTTCTTTATCGTGCCAACGTTTCGATCTTTATTGAGATCATCTTCAGGGCCTGGGATTTACGAACATTGTTTTCATTTAACAAATACATGTAGGATGTGGAAAAAAGTGAATTTATTCAATGCAAAATATGTTTTTTATATTCAATTAAAGTATTTCTACTCACTCAAAGTGTTTGTCTTCTGTGTAATTGTGCCATTCTTGCGTGTCGTGTTGAGAGTGCCAGGGAGATGCTTGCTGTTTTATGTTTATATATGTTGGATTTTGAAGGAAGTCGGTATAGAAAAGACATGTTTGTATAAGGCTAATAAATAAAGAAATATAAAAAATATATTTTGCATCGTATAAATTCACTTTTTTCCACGTCCTACATGTATTTGTTAAATGTAAACAATGTTTGTAATTCCCAGGCTCTGAATATGGTCTCAATAAAGATCGAAACGTTGGCACGATAAAGAAAATGTTTGTCTGAAACCTACATCACACCAGACCGCATCTCACGATTTCTGAATAATTATCGATTAACGGTCACTAATCACCACACAGTATATACCAGGTTGATCACCTTGGAGGCAATTGAGAAATTTAATAATTTGTATGTCTTCTCTTGTTTGAAATTACCTCACCAATAGAAGTTTCCATAAACGCCTGACTGGCTACAACATTCAAATATTTGCTGGAACTCCGCAGGACTGTTCAATACTATCCTCTTCAACTTCTATCTTCAAAACATTTTTACTTCTATTTCTTGAGTCTGCGAAGGAAAAATAACCCATAAGCTTAATATTAGTAAATACGAAGAGATTAAGCTCACCTTAAGAAGATCAATCACCTATAAAATCTCTGGATTCAAATGCATATCAAATACCTGTATGTGTTCTCTGACCGTCACTTAACTTTGCAACACCAACATCAACAACAAACCACCTGGGCTAATGACAAACTGAAATTTCTCTACCCCGATATCATTAGAACGTCCCACATAAAGCACTATTTTACAAATCTGATTAATTTATCAATATAAAGAACCAATCTTACCCAAGGTTTTAAAATTTGAAGAGGAGCCATTACAACGAAAAGTAATAACATCAAGGTGTGCACGGCCGAGAATGCTATCTGGCCCGCCTTTGGAATTGTGCACTACGGGGAAAATTTATTCTTCGTGAGCACTGATTCCCTGAGTGGTGAGAGCTCTTAGGGACAGATCCTCTGAGTTGGCTCATTTTGGATCGATGAATGTTATCCGGGTACCTGGATTCGTCGGGCTGGAAGGCAACGAATGTACAGACGTCGAAAGCCTGGACGGCACAATTCAGTCGCAATCGATCCGACCCACTGACTCTAAACTAGCAGTAAAGAATATGGTAAAGAAGAGGTGGTAGTAGCATCCGTGGGTTGGGTGTTCGGCATGCACAAAAAGATTTTATTGTAGGTCCAGCAAAGTAACATTATTTTAATTAACTATTCTTTTTATCTTAAGGTCTTGTTTGAGATCAAAATGTTAGTGCCAGGAGCTAATACGCCGGTGCTCTAACCACTTAGCTATCCTACTTCGATCCACATGGACACCGACTAACCTCTTAACCTCCAACCTTTTGAATTTTCCTCTTGTTTGCCATTTTTCAAATGTTGTGGGTTCGAATCCCGCTCCTATCACAAACTTTTTCATCTCAAACAAGAGCTTAGATAAAAAGAATAATTAATTGACATAATTAATATGGTCAGCTGTGACCTCTAAACATCTTTGGATTAATATATTAATATTGTTATTTAATATTACGTATTTAAATAAAATCTATCTGCTGATTATATATGATAATTATTAAAGGAAGTCATTGCACTAGCTCAAAGAGTAGCCAAAGTTGGAAGTGCAGTTCTCTCACTCACTCTCTCTCTCTCTCTCACTCTCTCTCTCTCTCTCTCTCAGTATGAATATCAGTCTCTCTCTATCTCTCTTTACAAATGGGTTCGTAACGGTTCGAAACGCCCACATAATTCATTCGGGAATTATTAAATAAATACCGGTAGAACCTGCCGCCCTTGTAATCAGAGTTTACATGTCGTTTCGAACTTTCAAATACAATCTATCTTAATGAATTGTGGATAGTGTTCTTTTGTTTGTGTTCGTTGTTCGTTGCGGAATTCCGTTATGAATGGAATATCAAACGATATGGGCGCGGCCAGGATGTTTGGGGTCGATCGAGAATATCGGTGCCACGGGTTAAGCCTTTCTTCTTTGTCGATCGGCTATCAATCCAGTTCCAAAAGCGATTATTATCCCCGAGACAAGCGCCGCCTGTATGAAAGGTCATTTGACAATGCGCTCGCCAGGAGGAGGAAAAGGCTTAAATCGAAAGACTAATGGCTGTTATCTTGACAAATGGGTGGGAAACGTGTGCCATTCGTCTTTTAAATAAAACCGGCGGTGTAGTTTTGCAAAATAATAATTACCAGCACATTACGAATGTTTTAAACATGTATCTGATATATTTTTTCTGTTTAGGATGTGTTGCTATTAAATTATACAAAAGTCCTTAATTTAAAAATACATTTTCTTCTTACGTTCATAACATTTGTTTTTATTATTTAACGATCCATTTCTATGATATTTACTGACGATACGATGTTTTTCGATTCTCCTCTTTCGTGATCAATTTCTTTTAAAGGTTTTCATCATTTCAAAAAGTAAGTAAAGTAATTTCTGTAACACCGGAGGTGGTAAACATCCAATTCCCTTTTGTGGTGTCCCGGACGAGAAGGAAACACTTTGGAACATATTTTTCACACTATTATCAATTAAAAAGCTATGGGCTTTACCGGTATACGACCCAAGAACCCGTAGTCTGACGCTGTATCATTCAGCGACCGCTGTTTCCTTGTTTTAACATATAGTAGATATATTACGTGAATAATAGATTTTAGAGGTTTTGTTTATTAACATTTATACATAATATATTTTTTTAGAAATTATTATTTGTTTTCGTGACCCAATGAGAACAAAGGAAAGTTTGATGTCAATTAATTGAAAGAAGTAATTAGGTCAGTAGACCACTAAATATAATGAGTTTTATGTTAATGTTGTTACTGTGGTGCAACTTTTAGTTAAAAAAAAAAAAAAAGGTTGAGAAAGAAGAAGCGTTTCTCAATTAATTATACCAAAATTTTCGAAACGAAATATTTGTGTCATATGCGGGATTCGAACCCTCGGCTTTCGGGGTTATGCCGCTTCCTAACCGGGAGTCGAAATTAGAAGTTTGTGGCATGGGCGATCGAAGTCACGGTAGTTCAAGTGGTAGAGAAGGCAGCGGCGTGTTTGGTCGAAAGCCGTTGGTTCGAATCCCGCCTGTGACCCAAATTTTTCATTTCGTACAACTTGTGCATAACTAATTCAGTATTTATATAATTAAGCATATGGTGATAAAAATAATTAAAAAGTTAGAAGCATTTCTTTAAATTTAAAACATAAATAAATAATTAATAAAAGGCTTTAGATGCAATCGCATATTCTATTTGCTAACACTTCCGAAATGTTTAGATATTTTTTCACACCTCCGTGGTGTTCGAACCACAGTTCAGGGTTCGAATCCCCCGCCTGTGACACAAATTTTTCATTTCGAAAATTTTTGTATAATTAATTGAGAAACGCTTCTTCTCACTCAACCTTTTACAATTTCAACATATAATTCCTGCCAGAGTTGATTTTTTTAGATTTTGTTTATGTGAAAGTGGTTCAAGTTTCATTTTATTTATTTGAACAATATAGCATAAAGAATAGAAATGATAAATGATGGAGTGAGTGTGGTGTTCAATACTTTTTAAAATGATAGTTCCTACTCACAGTAAATTGTTTTACAACGATCCGGATTTCGAGACTTTTAGCTCATCATCAGGTTGTAGAAGTCCTTCAACCTGATGATGAGCTAAAAGGCTCGAAATCCGGATCGTTGCCAAACAACTTACTGTGAGTAGGAAATATCCTTTTAAAAAGTATTGCATAAAGAATATCGCAAATTACAAACAAATTACATCGACAAATAAAAATAAATAACTGAATTCTTTTGAAATAATCGGCTTCTTATTTGATGCCCCCCCATTTCTAAAGCAATTAGGTGCAGTTTTTACCTTTCCTGAAAAATTAATTTCTCTAAAGTAGTCTTGCTGAACACGGAAATTGATACCTCACTTGGAATACAAAAATAGTCAATTCCTATTTCAAACCTATTAAACTAAAAAATGTCAAATGTGGGATCTTCCAACTTATTCTAAAATAGCAAGCTTGATTGTTCCTTTGAACGAAATTTAAAAACATCCAACAAACTACTAAATGGAACCAAGTTGTGATCCATGGAATCTACGATTCAATTATAAATTTTAATTAATTTTTCTTTTTGAATAAGATTTTGGTTGAAATGAAAAAGTTAGTGTCACGAGCGGGATTCGAACCCACGACCTTCGGCTTAAATCGCCTCTGCTCTTACCTCTAGTAACGATAGCACATGTGATTTGAGCCGAAGGTCGTGGGTTCGAATCCCGCTCCTGACAACTAACTTTTCCATTTCAACCAATACCTTACATAAAAACAATAATTAATTGAAAGAAGTAATTTTGTCAATCTGACCACTAAATATAATGGATGTATTTTAAGTTCATAAAAGTGTGCTTCTTTTCATGTTCTTTTCAATTTTCATATATTTTTGAGCGATAAACGCTGGACGTTTACAGAAACTAACTTTGAAATGTATATCATGGTCAATTTTCATTCAGATCATGAACTTAATGAAACTTAAACTTAATTAGGCTTTTTAAATTATATGATGATTTTTGTGTGACTGAAATATTTTTCTACTATTTCTTTTCAAAGTGAATATATATTAAATAAAAATAGGTCGAGATTAAAACATATTAGCTCTTGATTAGTCGAATGATGTCTCTCACATTCATCATTTGTATTTTAATATTTTTAGTGCAAATTATAATTTATTTAAGGGGGGTTTTAGTGCATATAATGTTGCATATTTGAGGGGCTTTTAGTACATATGGCGTATTTTGAATATTTTTACTAAACTAAATTGGCAATTTTGCAAAGTATTTATTTGCACAATGTCATGATATATTTCAAGGAATATGATTGATGAGTGCGAACAATTTATAATGCATAAGGATTAAATTTGCTTCGATCGAAGTTGCATTTTATGTGTTTTATTCGTACTCTGAACCCCCAAGTGCAGTACAAGCGCAATTCCATCAAGTACTTTCACTAACAAGTAGACCGAATGCATATATGAAGGAGAGGCTTGGAAAGGATTACTAAATAGGAATAGACTAGTTTTACTCTAGAACAATGCAAGGCCTCGTTGTTATGTCTGAACCTATACAGACCTTCATATTACCATATGTTCATGTTAATTTAAAACAAATTTAAATAACAAAGAAAATTGTTCAATGACAGATGAAAAATGTGTATCAGAAATAATTTTATTCAATATTACTTTACTCGTGAAAAAACGTGTTATTAAGTAAAATAATTAAAATAGTTAGAAGGAAGCATTAAATAAACATAGAAAACATATAATATATTTATTGAATTGTAATAATTGAACGAATGTTTTGGTAAAAATCGAAAATAAATTTTGGCCAATTGAAACTTCATTTATTAAATAGTCTGAATTCAATATACATAAATTTTGATCGCACAAATTTTAATTATTATACAATTTTTTAAATTTTAACATACGTGGTCTTTGTGTAAGAAATTTGCAGAAACTTAATCTAGTTAAGTTAATGTAAACATGTTTTCAATTTACGATAGATTTAATCATGTTATCTAATAACTGCGTGCTTCATGGTATTCATATTAACTCTCTATGACTAACGATTAAGTGTTGAAAATTTTAGTTTTATTCATGGTTTATTTTCAAACTTCGACTGATAAAAAAAAGGTCATCTTATTATTATGTTTACTTAACATTTGTTCTATGAAGCCTAAAAACACAACCAGAACGAAGTTCTGTTTTGTGTTCTTTTTTATTTGGACAAAAATGGGCTGTTCACGAGAAATGTGGGAACAGGAGGAAAGACATCCGGTTCCGTTTCCTTACTGTTTTTCTCACGAGCCGGGAACAATTATTGTTACAAGGAGTGTGAGAAGCTCCCACCGCCTTGTATACAGGTTCCCTGTTCACGAATCGTCGCAATACGCAATTTTCTGAGAGAAAAATTCATTTTGAGAAATATTTTTCCAATCTGAGCATTAAGACCACGTAGAGGTATTTTTAGCGAATGGAGACATCAGAAAATGTCGAGATCAGATAGAGACGCTACCGTCTTGCATGTGTGAATCCCGAGTTCCAGTAAGTTATAACTAGACATTAACTTGAAGAACATTTCCTCGAAGTTACTTCTCTGAGGCGAGGCCCAACTTTGAATTGAAAATGTTTATTGTGCTTGAAACGCGTAAGTGTTCCTCCTCGGGTATTTCAAAGGGAGGATTTGTAAAACTTTTTATTAGTCTCCTACTTCGGTAGTTCACCGATTTTTTCCTCCCTCGGAACTATTATCCAAAGCGCCCCTTATAAAATTCGTGGAAAGTTTATTTAAGTTAACTCTTATTTATACACAGCCGAATGGGCTTTGTAAATAAAACGTTTTAAGAAGAAAGAAATAATTATGTGTTATCTTGATTTTATATTTTGAATTGTACATTACAACAATCTTTAAAGATAGAATATTTATAATTCTTTTTGGAAAAAGGCATCAATTGTAATTATTTACATTTTAAAAAGCGATTTATTATTATCATCTCTCCCTCTCTTTTTGTCTCTTTCTCTATCTTTCTATCTATCTATCACATTCTCTCTTCCTCATCTCTTATATTTTCTTTCCATTTTACATACTGACTGTTTCCCGGTGTCAATTTCCGTTCCGTTTCCTATATAACTTCCCTAAATTCTTCCTCATTCTCATATAAAATCTCTCTCTCTCTCTCTCTCATTCTAGATCTTTATCACTCTCTTTCTATTACGTTTTCTCTCTCTCTTTGTAGATCGTTATCACTCCATTTCTCTTACTTTTTCTCTCTCAATATATATCTATCTATATGATATTTCTCTATAGATTTCTCTCTCTCTTTTACACATAAACTTTTTCTCCCTGCCCATTTCCCTCCCTTTTCAATTTAACATCCATAATCTCTTCTTCTTTCTTATATAAATTTCACTCACTCACTCTCTCTCTCTCTCTCTCTCTCTCTCTCTCTCTCTCTCTCTCTCTCTATCTATCTATCTATCTCTATCTATATCTATCTATCTATCTATCTATCTAACTGTCAATCTGTCGATCTACCTATCTCTTTATCACTCTCTCTCTCACTCTCTCTCTCACCCTCTCTCCCTCACCCTCTCCCCCGCACCATCACTCCATCACCCTCTCTCCCTCACCCGCTCCCTCCCTCCCTCCATCCATCCATCCATCCATCCCTATCTATTCATCGATCTATCTATTTATCTATTGTTTAATTTTTGCCTATTGGCTCATTCTGTTAATATTTTATGTCGAAACATTTGATGGTTTTAAAATTTCCTATTGGGCATAATTTTGATCTTGATTTATATTAGCAATTTCACTCACGTATAAATGTTTTTATTTCTTTCATTTTATGTGTGCGCGTTATTGTAAATGTTCTTTCTTTACGATGTAGAGTTTTGGAAAACTAATCTTAATATTGATTGAGTTTTCCTGACTTGGTAATAAAATTATATTTGAACATTTTCAGAAAAATAAAAAAATAAAAAGTGTTAATTGACTAGAATTAACTGGAAGATTGGTTAAGCAAATTCATATTTAACGATGAAATAGACTAAAGCTAAGTGAACAATGAAATATCATGACGCGAGTAGAGACAATCAAATTTAATTATTAAGTAACACCATGTGTGTTGGCTTTAATCAATAAATAACTTAACGGTGTGGGGCGTAGAACGCAATATATCCAGGGAGACACGAAAGAGGCAATTACGATCTTTCCAAATAATCTTCTAGTTATGTGAAATTTCAGTTTAGCTCAAACAGACTAATTCGTTATTTAAATAATTGGCTATTGTGTGTAGATTGACTTTTTGGAGTGTGGTCAAATAATTTTTAAAATTTGTACTCGGAAGCTAGTGAAAGCGGAGGTTGTTTACATGTGAGTTTGGAGGGTTAGATAATAAAATAATGGGCTGTGGTGTGGGTGAGCGATGAGTGCGTTGTGGGAAGCTGGACCACTTGACCAAACCCACGGTATTTCACAATTTGAAACCCACATGCGAGATCCATAGGAAATATTTCCGTGTTTCGGTACGAGGCTCTTCGAATTCCTCTGAACGTTTCCGGGGACTCTCGCGAATTCGGAAAATTTCAATTATTCCTTTGTTACGGACCCCAGTAATTATTTTCCTTCTTTGAGAAGGGTAAGTCTGTTTTCCGACACGCCCGGAGTTAATAAATGGAAGGATTACGAAACGGAACATGGCCAAAAAATACAAAAGGGCTTAACAACGGCACGGTCTCCTCCCCTATGCGCACCTTGTTTGTGTTTCATCTCGCGCCTGGGACTCCACGCCCTTTTTTTTCCACCGTCAACAATCGGCACTGAACTCGTGACTAAAACACAACAGGCAAACATAACGACAAAATGGGAAATTTTTATAGATCGCAGGTGTATGATACCCGCCCAACCCTGTGTCAGTTCGCCCGTATTGAAAATCATTAGAAATTCTAACAAAATCCGTAAATTCCGAAACAAACCTGATTTTTAAAACAGTAGTATCAATCAATATATGATTTATACGAATTAACCAACATAAGGACATCATTGCAACTTTCCAGATTGGAGCTGGAGCAAAACAAACTCTTAAATTTTATACAGCTTCCTCCCGATTATTGTTCGCCATTACTATGTTTCTTTTGTCAAAAGACCTCTACATCACAAAAGTATAACTTTTTCCGGTGAAAATTTACTGAAAAGATAATTCGTAAAATTCATATTACCTCCGCAACAGGTTTCGGAGTTTTATTTTCAATAACATTTTGTTTTATCAACAATAAACTGATTAAACTATTAATTGCGTACATGTACATACTTGTAAAACCAGTACAGTATTAAATTATTAATTAAGGTATAATATAATTCAATTAATTAAGGTTTTTAGTTGAGATAAAAGAGTCAGTGTCACGAGCGGGATTCGAACCCACGACCTTCGGCTAAACTTTTTTATCAATTGGTCAAGCGGACCACGAAAACTAGTGAATGAGTATAATATAATATTATAATGGCTTTATCTTAGAAAAATTAAAAAAAATAAAACACTAGTCGGGGCTGAGTCCGTTTCAATGTCAGATCCTCTTTTTAGACAAAATAGGGGTATTCGCGATCTTTGTGTTAGCCCTGTTAACTCTGTTAGGCCCTGTTACATCGAGAAAAATGATGATGTAGACGTCAATGTTAGATGCTAGGTCGAAAATGTAGTTACATTGCTATCCGTTAGGGCGAGGTAACCAACATGGCAGCCATGAATTTAACAGCTGTTTTTTTTACATGTATTTTTATTCTTAAATACGCATTAAGTAAATCAGACCAATTAATTTCTTTTGTTAATTTTTGACCTGTCCTTATACTCTCATTCATGATAGATAAATATCCTATAAAGTTGAAGGCTGTTAGACGTTAGGAAACAAGTTAAGTATGTCGCCACGAATTGAAGCGTGTCATTTGTAGTACTTTTCGAGTGCATAGATAGCATTTTGAATCAAAGAGTTGATTAATTTTCCTTTTTTATTAACTTCTGGCATCTTACAATTTAACACAAAAGAAAACCAAAACAAACAACAACAAGTCTTCAAAGACTGTTATTGTTTTACTTTTGGTTCTCCCAATCGCCACGCGCAGCATTGCGGACAAATTAACGTTTAACATGCTAAGAAAAGAAGGGTGCGTTCACGATATTACTGGATTTTGGGTTTAAATTTCCACTTTATCCTCTGAATTCAAGAAAAACATTAATGTAAAAATGATTGAAAGTGGTCTGATAATACATCTTCGACACGTAATGGGCAGCTGTTAACCTCTCCTGTATGGCTGACTGGAATTCATCAACTTAATTTTTATTTTTTATAGCTTCAATGGATATCAGCCAAGTGAAAACACACTAGATCCCCTAGGTTATTACATTACAAATTTCAAAAGCATAATAATGTTTCGAAATGTATAAAATAGTAATATAATTTGCTTATGCTATTATGTATTTGCATATAAACCTTCCTAATTAGCATCAGTCGTAGTGTGATGATTTTATCAAATCATCAAGAGTGTAAGTAATATTACAAGATCGGGATGTTATTTTAACAAACGTTTTACCGACTTTACCGACAAGCTTTCATGAACCGTATTAACACTTGATGAAGTTGTGCCGCCTAATATTATTACATAATTTTATTCATATTTTTTACGCTTTGTATTATTTTGTTATGCTTCGTGAGCAAAAACGTTGCGCGTGTTGAGTTGGTTAATCCTTTCAAATTGCATATTGATAATTCGAAATATATTCATTTGAAAATAAGTTGGAGTGCGATTAGATTGTAAGCTAGCAGGCTTGCCAAATTTATTGATTCGTAGTACATATTAACATAAGTTTCGTACATTTTCGAGCCAGCAATTAATTATGTACAGAAAACGAAGCAATTAAGTAAATAGAAGACGTTTAAAGTATTTATTTTGACGAGCGATAGATATTTTTTACCGCGGCTAACGGAATGATACAAATTGTTAACCGCGTTATGAAAATAGTTGAACAAAAAAAATAAACCCTCTTGTAAATTTTTGATCAGTACTAGACAGACCAATGTGAGGTTGACGTTTTTGTTGAATTTTTTCTGAAAGTTCGATTTAGAACGGTGGTGTATAAAAGCTGTCGTGTTAGCTCAGTCTTACAATATTCAAGAGAAATACCGTCGTGAGACTAGGACCATATGGGTGAAGCCTTTCTATCAGTTAATTTTTTATTTATCGTCGTATAAACGCACCAGGATTAAGTGGAACAGCAGTGAGCGACTCGGATGAATTCCGCTGATGCACTTGCACCCGGATCATCCAGAAAATAAAAAACCTTGGAAACGTCTATTGTTTAATAATAAAGTAGTGTTATGACGCAGTAACCATTCAGAATTTATAGAGTTTGTAATCCTATAAACTTGTACCAATGAAATATAAAATATAATTATTCGGAAATCGTGAGATACGGTCTGGTGTGATGTAGGTTTCAGAAAAACATTTCCTTTATCGTGCCAACGTTTCGACCTTTATTGAGATCATCTTCAGGGCTCAAAATGTTTCTTTCTGCGTAAGTGTGCCATTCTCTCAACACGACAGGCAAGAATCGTGCATTTACGCAGAAAACAAACACTTTGAGCCCTGAAGATGATCTCAATAAAGATCGAAACGTTGGCACGATAAAAAAAAATGTTTTTCTGAAACCTACATCACACCAGACCGTATCTCACGATTTCCGAATAATCATCGACTAACGGTCACTAATCACCACACATATAAAATGTAAATTGATGCAATCAAATATATGGAGGCTTTTACGAAACTGACTAATGAAAAGAAATTGTAAGATTTTATGTAATAATTATATAATGTATTTTGTTATGAAGTAGAAAAATGTTATATTATCATTATAGTTGTATGAATCGAAATTCCTTAGTGGTTTTTTTATAAACTTTTTCCCACTACGTGAATCCGAGGTTTCTACAGTATGTACCTAACGTATTTAAATTTTCGGATGATTGCTTTATGATGTACAGAGCCCTGCTACTTTTCCCGTAAATTATAAATTTATGTAACACCTTTATCCTATGTAATTTGTCAATAAATTAATATAAATTACTACTGCCATCAAAATTCCTGGCAGATCTTTGCTTTTCCAGACTATTAGATGTTATCTCAATTTTTATAGTAAAACAGCTTTATGGATATTGAACTATAACATTTCATCGAGTATTTTTTATATTAGGGTATATCCGTTTTTAAAATAGCAAGTAGGATATCAATGTGGATTTGAAAAGGGAACGTTGGGAACCCAAATGCCATTTAATAACTCTTTTCCTTCTCTCTGAAATTATAACAAAACAAAAATAGAACAGAAACTGATGACCTGTAAATAAAAACACACTGTTCACAAAGATCCTTACTAAATTTGAAACAAGTTTTTCTTATACATATTTAACTTTTTTGATAAAAGACAGAAACTAATGATGTACACATTTCCGTTTTCAATATTTAATACATTGATGATTTACCCTGTTTAGTTCGATTTCTTTCTTTTTTCTCGAAAAAAAGCGATGTTTTACATTTATCTCTTCCGGAAAAAGTTTCTGACTCGTCTTTGCCTGGTGGAAGGCGATAAATTTCACGTTTGAGTTGGTATAAAATAGCGGCGTCGAGAATAATTTTTCTCCCGTTTTACTAACCAATTCCCCAACACGTAAATTCGGCAAATCCTGAATAATCCGTTTTAGTAATATAAGACCTAATAAACTGGCGTTGACTCATTTTACGGCCTCCTTTCATCTCGAAAACGCTCCCGTTCTACGTAAGTACAAACCGTGGTTCAGTATATATTCTTTTTGAAATATTAAGTCTTTACGAACAAAGGCAGCCGGCGAAGATGGACAAATTTGAAAATTTTATAACTGTTTTCTCTTTAGAAGGAAAATAAATTTGTGCCTTATTAGGTACAGTATAAAATATCAAAATTTAAATCATTATTTTAATGTTTTCATTATTAACTCCTCGTTAATTCGTAAAATAAAAGTTAAAAGCCATAGAATCATAAATAAATCAGATAATTATGGTAGTTATTCGCAGTATTTTAGAGTCAATTTAGTTTTTGTTCAAACTTTATTATTACAATAATTGTACAGTAAAAACATTTTAGTTAAATAATTCAACTTACTGTTCTTTAAAACAGTATGGAATTGTTTATTATATAATCAATCACTTATAATCATTTTTAGAACACAATAGATAGATAGATAATGATGTTTATTTACAATAAAAATTATTTTACAAAAAATATTCAGTACATAAACATCCAAGACAATAGCCCACAGGCTATCTGTCGAGTTGCCAAAAGAAAAAAACATAGAATAATATTAATAATGTTAATAATTCACTAATTTCGTGGTCCGCGTGACCAATTAATACTTTACAATTAATTAAGGTTTTTAGTTGAGATGAAAAAAAGTTAATGGCACGAGAGGGATTCGAACCCACGACCTTCGGCTAGATACGCCGCTGCTCTACCACCTGAGCTATCGTGACCTCGATCCACTCGGACATCAACTCCCAATCTCAACCCCACCTTATGACTTTTCCCTCCTTTTGCCATTTTTCAAATGTCGTGTAATCGGTTTGGATTCTCCACGACAATTTAAATGGCGACGGAGAGCTTTAGTGAAGTGTACTTCATTTTAATTCATTAAATTCACTAATTTCGTGGTCCGCTTGACCAATTAATACTTTACAATTAATTAAGGTTTTTAGTTGAGATGAAATAAAGTTAATGGCACGAGAGGGATTCGAACCAACGACCTTCGGCTAGATACGCCGAAAACTCATAAGGTGGGGTTGAGATGGGGAAATGATGTCCGAGTGGATCGAGGTCATAGCTCAGGTGGTAGAGCAGCGGCGTATCTAGCCGAAGGTCGTGGGTTCGAATCCCTCTCGTGCCATTAACTTTTTTTCATCTCAACTAAAAACCTTAATTAATTGTAAAATGTTAATAATACGAATACTAATACTAACAATACAAATACAAATAGTAATAATTTACACAATACTTTATTAATAATTGAAATTATCGATTAGGAATGCTCTGTATTTTAGGGAGTACAAAACATAATTGTAGAGACTGTGCCAGTTCTGCCCATTCAAACATGAAATTACTTCATTTTTTTCTAAAAACAATTTTCCAAACCACCTAAGTCTGAATTCCTTCAATATAGGGCGCACACCGCCAAAAAATGGAAGCCATCCTCATACACATCTAAATTACACAAAGCACAACGGTCGCTTCCTCATTCTGTGAACCGAGTAGTTAAGAGACAGCTACTGACCTCTTGCTTTCATTATCACACTTATCATATTTTAGAACACAATATTACGATGTCAAAAGGCACTGACAATGGAGTCATTTCAGCCTTCAACGCAGTGCGAGGGCAGATAGGGTCTCGATATTCCATCGGCGCCCTCACTTTCTCATTCTCAAACAAACAAATATACCCATGCAAACATACTGTAATTACATATAGTATATACAGATGAAGACACATCCCTGTTTCGTTTAATAATCGGGGCAGGAGACTCAACAACCCATTCTAGTGTCCAAGGACTGTCTTTATATATATTTTATAATTAAAAAAAAAAAAATCCTGGTTTAGATCTTATTATTCCAAAAATCCTCGAACCCTTCCCAAAAAGACCATCATATTCATTTCATACCTATTTAATTGTTTTTCGTACAACCTATTTCCATATAGTTTGGAAGCACTTTTAATCTGATTGTTCCCTTAATCGAAAGAACTAACACATTATTCACATAACCCAATAAATGTACTACCCATGTTGGGTTAAATTTTAGAAAAAAAGCTCCTATTGAAAAGAATTCTTCCAATCCTAAATTCTTAAAATATTAATCCAAACCGTATAGCGTCGCTAATATTCCACGGATCCTCAGTGTAGAAATTGGAAGAAAAAAAACTGAAAAAAATCCTTTTCATTTTGAACTGGTAATCAAATGATAATGACTAAGATTGAAAGAATAACCAACAATTTATTAAAAAATAGAAAATAAAATGAAACTTACGCTAATACAAATAAATTCGCAAACTTAAGTAAAAATAAAAATAATATTTTGGAAAATGAGAATTTGCTACCGCCAAAATTAGTATAATTTAAAAATAACACGCTTCTCCATTATGAATGTATTTATTAGCGTGAATATTTTGTGTAAATGGTCATGGATGTCGAGGAATATCGAGTACTCCACAAGCCCGTCAAAGTAAATTAGTCTAGTGGATGAATAAAATTCTGTACATACTGTATGAATGTATTTATTAGCGCGAATGGAAGGAAGTTGGTAGGATTATGACTATCTTACCGACTTTTTATTTAGTTGTTGGGGCAGGACTCAGTCGTGCACCTGTACTCTGAGCCCTGCCAAATGTGGATTAGGTTATGATTTTCTTAGTGTGAGTGGGTATTGTTAGTGAATCTGTAAATATTGAATTATTTTTAACAAACCACGTGTGGGATGGTAGGACCGCGCAACAAAACACTCCTGTTTGGTCGGTAGGAAAAAAAATTAAAAGAAGAGATATAGTGAAAGAGATAGAGATAAAGTTGAAATGAAACAAATAAAATGCGGTGCGGGCAATGACCCTAGTAGTTAGCCGGCCGGGGGGGAAGCAAATGAAACAATAAGTCTTCAATACAAATATACACCCATTAATAGGCAAACAACAAAAAACTTTTTTTTTTACTAAAAAGGTGCCTGATGGCTCTACCTTTTCTTCTTTTTTTTAAATCTTCGGGTTGAGACCTAACTCTCCTTTCCGAGTGACGATCTCTTGCCTGCTCTCCTACTTCTTCCTTCCATTTTTTTCTTACACGTCGTGTATTTTCAAAAGTATCGTTATGAGGATCCATTTGGCTTTCGGCACCCTACTGTCCAATAAGCCCTGACCATGTTTTCTCCTCCGTTCAGATGGCACAGTATAAACAGGGGTTTCTTGACGTTTTCCAATCTTTTGATCGAGTTTGTCACAAGGTCTTGCTGTTCAGGCTCATTCCCTCCAGTTACTATCTCATACTGATCAGTTACATCACTGGCCTAGTTTTCGAAGTCATTGAATGCCATTCCTCCTGTGAATATTTCCCTATCCATGTTGGTGTCACTCAGGGTAGCGTTCTGGCTCCCACACTAGTTCAGGTGTACACAGCTGGCGAATGTTTCGATGGAGAAAGGTCCGCTTTACTTCTACATTTGTTACTGGGAATTGTTTGTATGATAACATTTTTAAAGCACGATTTATTAAAAAGAAATTTCGCTCTTAAGTTCAGGTTAGCCATCACTTGTGAATTTAAGAAATTACGAACCTACTAATAGACATTGTTTTTTGTATTAATGGCTCAGTTTGGGTTACAAGCCGCTCAGAAGTGAGAAAGTGAGAAATAAAACTTAAAAGAAGCTCATTAAAAAAAAAATTTTACCTTGAGTTCGTGTTCCCATACCGTTAACCAATTAATATTATGCATTTGCAGGTTGTTTTCACGCATAAAAATTAATCATGACAAATCCTCAAAGATGCAATTTATTGCAGCAAAACGTAAAAACGCGCAATTTCGTGCTGAATAAAAGTATGTAGCGTAAAAAAAATGTATTTATTTCATTGCAATCTAAATTAACAAAAGAAAGATGCAAGTGGACGACTATCCGGTCTTTAATTAATATATTCCTAAGCTTAATGAATGTTTCGACCTGAAAAAAAGAAGTATATTAGTAATTTTTAACAAAGAATGTAGACAGAATTGATTTTCTTGGTTGAAGTTTTATCGATCAATGTCTTTTTTTATTAGATAGAAAAATAACTTTGTGTCCTAAATGCACAAATATGTTAGATAAGAAATCGTCCATACATACAGTTTGTATGCGAATTGTTTTAAATAAATAAGAATATGAAAATAAGATCTTTGACTATGGAAGAGTTTCTTGTATTATTTTATATGTGTAAATAAAATGTAGTGTATTGTAAAATAAAAAAAATTCCGAAAGGGATCATGTTTGCAGATGGCAATCGTCCGACCGGGTTTAATCAAATCTATTTCCGAGAAGTAATCCAATTTCAAGAAAATCTCTTAATTTGCTGGCAATAACTTTATTAAAATTTGATGTCCCTGGGTTGTTGTTAGGAGAAGTAAATTTCTAATCGGGGCACCCGGCTCACTTTGGCTTGTTATCAGTATTTGGGCAAGAGCTCCTGAGTTGGCGGTATTTAATGCTATTCTCACCCCTTGCCAATTCAAACCCTCGCCGCCCCATTCCCCTTTTACCCCCCTTTCTCCCTTTCTCGCAGATGGGGTTTGACAAATAAGATCGTCTCCTTCCCGCTCTTCCGCCTCGCGCCGCCAGCCCTTCTTTTCTTATCCTTTGCATTAAAAGTTGTCCGTTGGATAAACGAAAAATTATGAGTTGGAGTCTTTAATTGTAGTATAATTTAGGGATGTGGGGCGAGCCCGTTTGGCCCGGGGCCATCGCGTCGTTCCAAACTGGGAGCTTTAATTTCTAAGCCCGTGAAATCTACACCCCTCTTTCCTGTTGGGATCGCATCGACGTGATAAGGCTTCATTTGCTTTTTCGCCTATTGGATTTCGATTCTTAATTGGACTTTCTACCAAAGAAGTTTTTTAATGAATATTAAAACCTTAATTGCAAAAATTCTACGTTAATTGAAAAAGAACTAACTACTTACTTTGTGAAATTACTAACTAGTAGTGCACAGGTAGTTGAAGAAATAATAATGAAAACAATTATTTTTTAATATTCAATTATGTTCTACATTACATATATACAATTTTAAAGAAAAACCCAGAAAAGTTTAAAGCTTCTATTTCGCTCACTTAACAAAATATTTTTTATCTAACGTTTCAGTACGCGCGCGCGCGTGTATGTGTGTGTGGGCGGGCGGGGTGTTAATTACCACGTTTACCCTCTCACCTTTATACCTCCGAGTTTCTAGATTATCTTTTTAATTTCTCCTTTTAAAAAACAGTCGCCCCTCTTTCGCGAGAAATGATGTGAAAATATCAAAAAACTTCTAGTTTCATAATAATTTGCCTAAGGGTAAACTTAATTTTTCTATTTTAAAATGAATGTCATGTCATGAATGTTTAACTTGTTAAACGATTTGTGCGAAGTAACCAATTAACTCGTCTATTCTCGACAGCTTGTACTGTTATAATATGGAAATTTGGTTGAATTTTCTTGCGTTGTGAAAATATCGGATGAGTATGTTTCATACCGAGATTTCATGTTGCTGTCATTGCAATAGGATTATTATTCAGGTGTGCAAACGTTCTTACGTTCATACCTTATCATGCACTTAGTCTTGATAGACTTTTGAAATAGACCGTTGATTTATTAATGCTCCACTTGTATACACATATGTCCGCTCTTACAAATATGTATAAAAAAATGCGAACTAATTTAAAAAAAAATTGCAAATCATCTCTTTTGCTAGATTTCCACTTATTACGAAGATTTTGCATAACGTTAGCGTGAACGGTAATGCTAAATTGAATGAAGTGCGCATGCGTTCTTTTAAAAACTCTGACAAAGCGTTCTACGTTATTTCCCTTAGGACAGCCTGCTTGTTAATGGGTGGCGGTAAAGTCAACAAAATAGTTTTGAAAAATTATTTATATAGAAATATAATAAAGTATTTTATTTTATCATTATCACTTTACTTAATATAGAGCTGTTTTGTTGATATACAAGCAGGAATGACAACTAGAAATACAGCATTATTAAACATCGTTCCTTCAATAAAACCGGAACAACTGACCTTTGACTGAAACTCCTAAATACAATCTAAAAGCTAAAATTCTAAATGACAAGTATAGAATGTGGAGTATGTAATTTATTACTTAACTGCATTGTAATATTTTATTTTTCCTAAAATTTAAGATTTTATTTATTTTATTATTATTTAAGAATTTTAGAACCGACAAACTCTCACCTTTGGGTCTGTCCTTACTCGCGGGTTTGTTGAATTTTTCAAACGTGTTTCGACGTTGCACCATCTTCATTGAGAAACTGATTTCTGTCATAAAATTGCTAAACTAAGCTAGATGCTTTTTTTCTTAAGAGTTTTTGACACTTTTCTTCCTGACATACATTTAAACTGAACTTGCCCAAATTAGCCCGGCAGTTAATGTTTACTTTGTACGTTAGAGCTTTCTACAATATAAGATCGTAAGCATTTGCCAAACTGTCATCGGCGATCAAAAGAAAATCAATAACAAACCTGCCTTTGCTTACAAACTTCCAAGGTACGCTATAACCTGAACTACTACAAACTCTCAAGAAACTTAACAGTAGCTGCACAATCCATGGTTCGAAACGTTATTTGAATGACATTAAATATAACGGTGACGTTGAAATAGAGGAAACGTTTTGCAAAATCTCTCCGAATTAAACACAAAATTGAAACGTTTGCTTATATTTTGAGATAAGTGAAAAGCATTTTAACGTATATGGAATAGTGTGAGTTTTTCCAATAAATCATATAAAATTTGCAACCGAAGTCTGTAAGCTGGTGAACTTTGGACAGTAGATTAATCTGTATTTAAGGTTTTGGTTGAGATAAAAAAGTAAGTGTCACGAGCGGGATTAGAACCCACAATCTTCCCCTCGACACGCTGCTCTAACCACTTGAGCTATCGTGACTTCGATCCACTCGGATACTAACTTCTTAACTCAACCTCACCTTTTGCATTTTTCCTACTTTTTGACATTTAGTCGAAGGTCGTGGGTTCGAACCCCGCTTGTGACGCTGCCTTTTTTTACCTCAACCTCAACCTTAAATACAGATTAATTAATTGAAGGATGTTATTTGGTCAAGCGGACCACGAAAACTAGTGAATTTGGACAGTAGTTTGACCAAAACTGATCGTGATTGGAATCGATTGATTTCGAGTTCTATTAGAGGTGGCCCATCCCCTCAGACCACGGTTGTCTTTTTTTAAATTATTAATTATTTATTATTTATATTTTAAGTTTCAATATTATACGATTTTTACAAACTTCAAGCACAACTGTCCGATTTTTTTTTTAAAACTTTTTTTAGAGTATTTGAACAAACTGCAAAATATAAAAATAAACGAGACTTTCATTTATGCTCTTGGTTGAAACACGTACAACTCTAGACCAAGATAAGATAGCTTTATCAAAAATGATTAATGTATAGCAAACGTCTGTCTTTTCATAATGATAATGAATTAAGTTAATTAATCGTCTAGTTCTCTCAAGCGTTTATCTTTTAATTTAGATATTTGTACACTTTCTGTAATTCAGCAGATGTCCAGCGAGACCAATTTAAAGAAAGACTTTTTTGTTTCAGGTAATTTGGGGCCATTATCAACGGCGGTAGAGGGCGTTTGACATCTGTACAACATGTGGAAGATCGCGTGGGCCGTCTCCCGCATGCAGAGCAAGGATCTGTTTTTATATACGCATTTGCCTTACTATTTAAAGAACCGTTTTGGTTTTGTTTTTTTTTGTTGTTTTTTTTTGGAGAAGGGAGGTAGTTGAAAAAGTTTATATCCAATCGAACAGATTTGCAACAGGATCAAAAACCTATCAGCAACAATTTTTCTATTAGTCCATTAGGATAAATAAAAAATACAATTCTTAACAGTAAAATAAAAATTATAAAATGATTTTCAATCATTTTAACTTTTTAATTACTATTTCACGAGATTTTCTAATGGGAACATTATTAAAATTAAAAGCATTCGTAAATGGTAAAGAATTAGTTTAGCATACAGTTCTAAAAAAATTTGTTAATTAGTTTTTTAAATATTAAAGAAATTTTTAGTTTCTAAAACATAACTTATGTAGGTATAACGATGAGCTGGGTTATCGACCTGCTGGAAACATGAAGTTTTTCGGAGGATCTACGGAAGAGGTCAACACAGGGAAAAATCTTAACTGAAAACTGAAAGCCAAAACTAAAGGAAGTTTTTTTCCCTGTGTTGACCTCTTCCGTAGTTCCTCCGAAAAACTTTACGTAGGTATGTTAGGTAGATATAATAATTCAGGGTATGGTATAATGCTATTGTATCCCCTGTGCTCTGCCTAAAGCACATCGGTGAGTCCTTTTTCATCAAGAAGCTTTATTAATAGGCCCGGTTTCAGTGGTTGTAGTTCTTCTATGGTCACATTGTACATCCCAAAACACTTCCTCCTGCGGGCTAGTGTAGCTCCGCAGTTTGTTAGTAAGTGTGTTGGTGTCTCTTCTGCTTCTTTGCAGAATCTACATGTGCCATCTTGGATTATTCCAATTTTCTTTAGATGTCCATTTAATCTACAGTGTCCTGTCAGGAATCCTGTTAGGATTCGCAGTCTGTTCCTGCTTCCTTTGACACATTCTGTGATTTCTTTCTTGCCAAAGTTGGTTAGAAAATTCTTGGATTGTCTATGTCCAATAAGTGAGTTCCAAAGTTCGCTCATTCTCTTTTTATCCTTCTGTCTGAGGTATTCGTTGATAGTGTGTGTTCCTATTCCACAGAAGGGTTCAGGTCCTATTAGCGGTGTGGCAGCCCCTTTTCTTGCCAGGGTGTCCGCTTCCTCATTACCTTCTACTCCCATGTGTCCTGGGACCCAGCAGAGGCTGACTTTATTCTGCGAGCCTAATGTATTTAATTTGGTTTTGCAGTTCAGCACCATCCTTGAACTAATGGTATTTGAGCTTAGTGCTTTGATGGCTGCTTGGCTATCTGACATGATAGCTATATTCTTGTTTTTGTATCCTTTATTTAGGTTGAATTGGATACATCTTTCAATTGCATGAATTTCTGCTTGGAAGATACTGGTGTGCTTTCCCATGGGTTCTGAATATTTGGTTCCGGGTACGTAGGTATGTTTAAAAAATACTACTTTCATAAAACATGCAATGCTAAATAACTCAAAAATAAATAGTTACCTAGTTTATATACAAGTGTGAGGTTGGTATAAATTAATACATTTTTATGTTTTCTTCAATCCATATTATAAAAATTGTACGGTTCTTTTTTTTTGGGGGGGGGGTTTGGTTTTATATTCAAGGACCACACCCGGTGTGTCGGCGGCTATAAATTTACTTCCCCAATATTGTCGCAAAATTATCAGAATTTTGTACATCAACCCCATTTTAATTAAAGCATTCCGAGCAAATACTGGCGCTACTAATATGAGAGACATTAGAGAGATTTTGCATAACGTGTCCGCTATGTCAAGGTCACAATTATATTTAACATCTCTCAGTTAAGTTGACTAGATGAAGACATTTTGCCTGAAGGATTTTTCTCCTAACGCTAAGTTGTAGTTGTATTTCGGATTTTCTCTTCGATTGCTGACGATAGTTTGGCAAATGTTGAGGACCCGATAGATGTAGAATTTTCTAACGTACAATGTAAACGTTAATTACCCGGCAATGTGGGGCAAGTTCAATGAAATTGAGGGCGAAAAGTGACAGACATTTTTTTAAGTGTTCGCTTAGCTTAGCAGTTTTAAGATAAACGAAAATATTACAGCGGTTAGTTAAACATTAAACATATCCCTTACATTACAACCACATTCCAAACTTGTCTGTTAGAATTTTAGTTTTTAAATTCAGCTGTTCAGTCAAAGTGTCTGTTTTATTACACAATGGCTATGGCCTTATAGAAAGAAAGGAGTATACGGTTGCTGTATTTCTAGCTAGCTGTCATTCCTACTTTTCAATTTTTCTGCAAAGACTGTAGAGAAGAAAAGTTAGTGTCAGAGCGGGATTCGAACCCACGACCTTCGGCTCCCGAATTAAAAGTACTCAATTAAAAGTGCGCGTGCGCACTTAAATCAATTTAGCATGTTCACGCTAACGTTATGCAAAATCTTCCTAATAAGTGAAAATGTAGAAAAAGAGATGGTTTTCGATTTTTGTTTTGATCTTAATTCACATTTTTTCAAGGGCAAAGATGTAGATGTGGATGGTTTAATGTAAGTTGCAAAAAATATAAGTGGTCAGAGAAGATATGTTCAAAATACTTTTGAAATTGTTTTGTAAAGCAACGGGGAATAAGTGAGAAAGCTGGGAGAAATTAAAGCAGAATTGCTTTGATGCTGCCGTCCAGAGCACATAATCTTAATGTCGCCGATGCAAAGTCCCTCGATCATATTCTAACCAGAAAAGGGGATAAAACAAAAGGTTTAAAGATGAATTCCAGCCGTGTCGTGAATGGGCCCGGGCCAGAAGCCAGAGTGCAGATGGGAATGGGCGAGGAATTTGATGACTTCCTTCCGTAACATCTGACAATACAAATATTACAAAGCTCCGTCCACGTCAGGGCGGCTCCTCCTTCCTCCTCATTGATGTCAGCCCGAACAAAGCGAGCCCGCGCGTCTGGACAAGCAGTAATTAACTGGAAATCTCCAGAAAATAGAAACGGAGAGTTCAGGACAATCGTACGATCCAATCCGAACGGCACAATATGCCCCCAACGCCAATCAATTTTTTCGCCTGTCAACCCAAATTGTCCCAGCCTCTACCCGGATTACAATTTGCTCGAAACGAAGGGAATAAAGTAGAAAAAGTTTTTCTCTTTCGTATTTGCTAATAGTTTTGAGGCCAAAAGTTAATCAGAAGTTTTCCTAATAATTACATCGCGGGGATGACTGATGTTTTATGATTTTTAGCAGCTTGATTGATTAACAATGTTGTTTCTCCTTGCTAGAAGCGGATTTTTATTAAGAATAAAAATATTATTCTTGCAGGCAGTTGCTTGTGATGGGCTTAGCCTCAAAACATATTTAGAAACCTATTTAACTCACACTACATGATATGGATTAAATAATTACAAGCAAGTAACTAATTACTTAAAATTATTAAGTAGAACTAAAACTATAATAATAAACTAACTTAAAATATGTTGGCATACAAATTGTTCAATATTCGGCTAATTTCTTTATTTATGCATTTTATTGGCGATAGCCTTCTTTCCCTGAGATTAAAATGTTTCAAAATAAAAATGTTCGTTTTAATTCGATAGAGTTTCCCTTTGAGATACGAAAGGTAACGAAATGAAGTGCACTTAGAGGACAAAGTTAATCAAATGGTAAAGGGTTTTCAATTTACCTTTTCAAGGAATTCTTAAACAGAGACCCAGTTGGATATTCACACAAGAGTCTTTCGACTTCCTACATTTGTGGTTCCTTGTGGAAAGCAGATGTAATATCTCGGCCGGCTCGTAAAAATCTTTGCCTTTTCCTCTTCTACATCCAGATTTGATGTTGTAAATTTGCATCTTTAGTTTTACTCAGTAGTTTCATAAATATATTTGCTTTTAGTCTATTAAGTAAGGTTTTTATGAGTAGATTTAATGTTACTTACTTTGCGCAAATTTTAATTTGTAATAAGTCAATTCGTCTTAGGAGATATTTTTGTGTGTGTATATATATAAAGTGGAAGGTTTATGGGACGACAAACAGGTGAGGTCATCGCCAGCCCTCCGCGTGTATTCCTTCTCTTTCCTCTTATTCTCGCGTGTTTTGTATTGAACTGCAGCCATTTGAGCATCTCGATCTGGTTACTGACTCTCTGCTTTTACTTGTATATTACGTCGTTATTTTAAAATGCTAGCCTCTTGCTAGTACCTCAGTTTGTCAATTTAAGAATAGATACACAACATACAATACATAACTTATATATCGCCACAAACATAGAAGTCTGTTGTGTGACCCACATTCAGTCCCCCAGAGTACCCGATATTCCTCGAGGCGGGGTTTAAACCCACTCCATTCACTCTGATAACTTACTTGTACTCTCCAGACGTCACTCACTCACCCCAGAGTACTCGATATTCCTCGGGGCGGGGTCAATAACCCCTTCCTTTCACGCTAATAAATTACATTCATCCTAATATATTAACATAAACACCACACAAACAAGACACAAACACTTCAGACACAACACATAAACTATATACATTTGAAAATCCCTATAGCCCTGAGGTACCGGTACAGCGATTTGTGCCCGCTGCCGTGCCCCAAGACTACGCACAGGTCCGATGATATTCCAAAAAATTGCCTATAAACGTCGAGCCTCCTACAATTGAAAAGGTGGTCGACTCTATCCTTGCATAATAGCACCTATGCGGTCGCTTTCCTGCTAGAAGGTGCCCGTGCGTAATTCTTGTATGACCTATGCGTATTCTTGTCAGGATGACCTTTTCCCTTTTTGACCCATTTTCCGTGAACCAGGGACGGACGTCTTTCTTAACCTGCCACAGTTTGGCAGGGTTTTTTCTATTTTTCCGAGCCCAGCGGTTTTTCCATTCTTCTTTTATGTATTTGAAATTAATAACTTGAGATCCGCTGGGCGTATTGGTTGGGAAGCGTCGTGAGGTCCTCTGGCTGCTTCTTTGGCGCCCTGTCTGCTGCTTCGTTCCCGACTATCCCTATGTGGCCGGGAACCCACACCAACACGACCTTCTTCCCAACTGTGTCGATCCCTTTTAATTGTTGTTTTATTTTGTTTACTAATGGGTCCACGGAGCTTCTTCTCCTGAGCTTCTGGTCCGCACTGAGCGAGTCGGTATATACTATAAATGATTTTTGGCCCTGACTTTTTATTATGCTCAGTGCGAGGGAAATGGCATATAGTTCCGCCGTGTACACGCTCGCGGCGGGAGGGAGTGACAATTTTTTTGTTTCTCCCTCCGGGTACACGGCACACCCCACGCCTTCTGCCGTTTAAGACGGGTCTGGCATCTCTATATTCGTTTTTCAGGGCTTCAAAAATCCTTTAGCAGGGAGTAACGGGTTTTTTTTTGTAATTTTAATTTATATTGCTTTCCGTCCAAATAACTTCCTTTTCGCTAGTTTCGTAATTATCTGTGGAATTAGTCGTATAATGAAGGACTTGGAGGCAATAATTTCATTTGCGTTTTCGATGGACGTCAAAGAAATACGTTTCTAATTTATAGTGACTAAAGAAAAAAAAATTAAAGTCTTTATAGAAGTGATAATAACTATGATAACCGTTAGTATGAACAATAAATCGACTGGAAATTGCCTTCCATTTGATTCATCGCTTTCAATATTACACCTTAAAATCAACCTAACAACATTAAAGAATATGGAGGTTTTATATTGGTTTTATATTTTGCAATCTGAAACCTATTCATATTAGCACACCGTATGAATAAACGACGGAGGTGGTTTATGCTGAAATACGTTTTTTCCCTCAAGACACTTTGTAATATATTGGGTGAAGATTTGTGACGATTTCGATGTGAGATAGGTATTCCGTTTTGCGAAATACTGTAACAACCTCCACAACGAATCCATAAAGGCCACAAGAACTTTGATAAAATCAATGCCAGACTCCTACCGTAGGAGTTTGCTGTGGGAATTCGCAGCGACGCGACGCTAACAACGTATTGGCCAGAGTGATATAACAGGAATAACAAGGCTCCATTACGAAAATCCTTGTTCTTTTCAAGAATGGCCTTGTTACCCGCAAAGGTTTTGCTTCTTTTTCTTTTTTTTCCTCTAGCTTATTCGTTATCTTGGTGGGAACGGGGGTTGCGGGGTGAGGAATAGCAATTGGTCCATTCGTTACCCGGTTAAGTGACCCATTTATACAGTATTCCATTCTTCGACGGCCGAACGAGAACGTCGCTCCCGATAATAAAAATTGATATAAGTTCCCCTTTTCCGATTTTTTTTTTTTTTTTTGGGGGGGGAGAACTTATAAGGTGCAGTTCAATTCCACTAACGGTAATCACTACCTGCCTGGAGCAGAACAGAACCTGATATATTCTTAGGGGGTTATTTTAATATTTATGATTGCTACAGCAGAAACGTCCCACAAGTGAGATGTTACATGTCAAAATACCCTTTGAACACCAATTCCTGCCCAGAAGCTAATGGTATAGCGGAATACGATATAAATAGCGTGATTTATTACCGAAGTGAAAAAAGAATAGATTAACTCTATTTAATATTAGCCCTAGTCTTCCTTTCAATTAAGACAAAATGAATAAGAAGGCCACTTCATTTCTATGCTTTTCGTTACTGAGACGAGATCGCGAATGACAGTGAAGAGAAAATGTTTTAAAAAATATTAGGGGTATTCACTATATTTGTAAGATGTTAATTCGTGTTAACTCGAATAGAGATATGTCCAGTACGATCATGAACGCCCCCTTCTTTTCTTAGCATGTTAAACGTTAATTTTTCCTCAATGCTGCGCGAGGCGATAGTTAGAACCAAAATAAAGCTATGAAACTTCTTGAAGGCTTGTTGTTGTTTGCCTTAGTTTTATTTTGTGTTAAATTGTAAGATGTCAGAGATTGATAAAAAAAAGGAAAGTTAAACAACTCTTTCATTCGAAATACAACCTAAAACAAAACTAAAAAATGCAATCTATGCACTCAAAAAGTGGAAAAATGAATAAACTGAAAAATAAATTAATTGAATGGCACAATTACACAGAAGACAAACACTTTGAGTGAGTAGAAATATTTCGATTGAATAAAAAAAAATATATTTTGCATTGTATCAATTCACGTTTTTTTCCACATTCTACATGTAATTGTTGAATGTAAACAATGTTTATAAATTCCAGGCCCTGAAGATGATCTCAAATAAAGATCGAAACGTTGGCACGGTAAAGAAAATGTTTTTCTGAAACCTACATCACACCAGACCGCATCTCACGATCTCGAATAATTATCGATTAACGGTCATAAATCACCACACATTTGATTACAGTATTGTCTTATTATTTTTTAATTACAAATATGAATATCATGAACAGCTCCATATTTTCAATGTTCCGTTCAAATGTTCCTATTTCCTTTTGATATTATGACCTTCATTTTAACAACAATCCACCATTTAAATAGGTTATAATTTTGTGAGATGCCAGTCCTGTCAAATTACTTAAATTTTCCATCACCGGACAACCCGGGCTACTTAAAACTATGGAGGCTTACACAATATGCTTCAATTAATTATTTAATCTTAATTTGACGTTTCTACGATAACAGGCGGTGATTCTGTCTAGTCACCATCATGTTAATTCTGACAGCCTTCTTTAACATGGCTTTTAATACTTAATATTTTAAATTATACGGGCCTGCGTTAAAAAGTTATTTCAGAACGGGCTTAATTGTCGCTTTTGGACTAGGAAACGCCTCAATCGGGCCAGATACAAATGTGATGAAACAGCAATCGGGTCATATGGTTTGTATTCAGAGACCGCCCCGTTCAAAACTTAAATTAGCCATCAGAGAGATTGTTGTGGTTATCATTCGTGCCCTTGGCATGATGGTGTATAATGAAGGGCCGACTGCTCGTATGTGGGGGTGTGCTAGCAGACAGAAACCATCTGACGGACAAGCCGCTATATTGAATGTGTGCGCGGAATAGCAAATTGTAGTAGCACCAGGCATTGCCGTTTATTCTACTAATACTGACACACTTCGCTTATCGACAGCCGGGGGTAAAATTACCATTGCCAGTTCCATGCAGTTCGTGGCATCGGCCCGATGCCAAACCGGAGTTTATATGCAAATATTTTTCATTAAACACTTTGACTCCGCATTTCGAAGATGAATCATTCTCTCTTCGGCTGAAAAAATATCATTCTGATTTAATTTTTTTTACTTTTAGAGAATGTTTTAACAAACACAATTTAAATTTACATGTCAGATTTTCATACACACATTATTTAAGAAGATAGTTATACAAAGCTGTGGTAAGAAATCTATTTTAAGTTTTAGATGTATCGACCACTATTTTACTCACGAATAATCTGGATCACTGGTCTTGTTGATAAACAAAATGAATTGTTAGCGAAATTGTCTTGCCACCTATTTTAAGATCAGAGTAAAACAATCTTAAATATGTTTACAGATTTACCTAATTACGTTTTTATAGATTGTTTCAAATTTCTCTCTTCTCTAGGGCCCAATTGTAGAGGGGGCTGATCTGTAGTTCCCTGTATTGGCTAAGGTGGGAATGAATTTGAGTAACGATTGATCACTCTCAACGACAGACAATAATGAAACGGAAAACAAACACTTTGAGCCCTGAAGATGATCTTAATAAAGATCGAAACGTTGGGACGATAAAGAAAATGTTTTTCTAAAACCTACGTCACACCAGACCGCATCTCACGACCTCCAAATAATCATTAAGTAACGGTCACTAAACATACAAAACAATTTTGAGTAACATTGGTTTTGGGATCTCACAAATCACAGAGGCCAACATGCGTGAACAAAGGCGAGGTAGATAGGTGACGTGTCCACACACTGGGCCAAAATTGGACGGCCATTGTTTGTTGTTTCCAATCAGGTATCTGTCAATAACATGTAAATTATACACCCTAACCAAACACAAAGATGCAGCTGCGATAATTCTTTAACCGCGACATCAATCACGGTACAACAAACGTAAGTAACTACAGCCATTGATCCCAGTGGCCCATCTGTTGTCCCAGTGTGTGGAGCCAAGCCCATGGCCAGCGTGGAATCGTGCCCAAATTGGCGACCAAAGTATTGGCCCGGCACTGCCCATAATGAACAGATGCCATCAAGACCGTCTCAGTTCCAACATTGCCAAGGACTGTAACAGTATTGCAACCTTATCCCAGAGGCTCTCCTCTCGTTCAAAGAAATTTGCAATATTTTGGTAAAATGTGATCACCCTGATGATCTTAAAATAGTTGAAAGCATTAACGATTCAATTTGCATTTCATCAAGACCACCATACTTGATTCAGATAATTTGTAAGAGATCCTCCTATTCTTCAGTTGATAAATGATTTTAGAGTAACGAGGGCATACTAGGTTAATCTTTATAATTTGATCTACTCGGCAGCCTAATTAATCTCTGTGACGTTATTTTGAGATTTTTTTATCTAAATGTTGGTTGTAGAGTGACTACTTGTTACAGCTCATGGGTTCATGGAGACTTGGTATTCAGCTTAATTTTATCGACATCTACATGGAATGTGTTATGGCTGTGGCATGAGTCTACAGTTATCATTCTCAAGTCCGAGGTTGGATGTTTGGATCCTGAAATCGAAATGCAAAGCTCAAATATGGCATTAAATGGTGTATCATGCTAGTTATCTGTGTTTGTGTGGAGCCGGTATTTATCTTAGTAGTAAATAAGTAATTTAGTTGTTTTATTTAATTGTTTTATTTTATCCCGGCCACCTTGTCATAAAATTTTAACATAGATAATTCTCGCCCTTGAGGTATAAATTCAAATTCATATTCATTGGTTTTATCGTCTGTGAATGCTCAGCTTTCAAATTTTACGAACTTGTAATTAGATTTATGTACATTTTTTCAACGCTACAGTTTCTCCACCAAATATACATGAGGCTCTATGCTGTTTCTTTTTCTTTTGTTTTCTTTTCTGAAAATAATTCTGTTCAGGGGATTACAATCACTTTAGCTCAAGAGCGGTTTTACCAGGTACATACTACCATAACTTTCTCATAGCCATTGAATAAGATATGCTCAGTTGTTTTTGTCTCTAAGATATTATCGACATTGGTCATCCATGTGCATGATAGTTCCATTTGTTTAAGGTATACTCAATCAATGCTATAAATATATCAGTTAGAACATTTTAATCCCTTCTGAAGAGAATTTCCTCTTTCTCCCATTAGGTGATTTTTGCAAGTAGTCGTTTTACTTCCCCCATGCTCGGTTTACGCACCCAGCATTTATTGTTCTTTAGTTACACATGTGTTGAGTTCTCTTTACTCTGTTGTACTTTCGGTGACAATATGGATGTGTGCTTATATGTTGTTCTGTGACTGTTTTTTTTTAGTAAGTATATCTGTTTCCTTGTTTCCTGTATTTTCCACGTGATCCATTGGCGTTAGGCTATTTGAAGATCCCCAGGATTTTAGGTTAATGACAGGTCTACAAGTTTTGAACTGATCTATAGGCTTAGGCCGGGTTCATACCTGAGCGGTGAGATATTTATCGGAGAAACATAGCTATGCGATCCTAAGATAAGTGAGGTTCATACCGATGCGATAAGACATGAGCCAGCTAGCCAATCAAATAGCCAATGATCTCACTTTTTGAATTCCCCATCTTCACCCCTCGCAATATTGTACGACGCCGAAGAAAGAGACAAGCATGTCTCTTGATACACGTTTGTTAAGTGACATGTCGCAATCTTGCAAGTGTGAACTAATTTTGTCGTTCGTAAACGTTTTTTATAAACCTAGTTTTGCATATCTTACAAGGCAATTATAGCATATCGATTTACGACCTAACGATATCGCTCTGGTGTGAACCCTATCTTCCAGAGCTTTAGTGCTGTTTGAAAGAAATATTAATTTAGCTATCACGAGTTGTTTATTATTTTTTTATGTACACAGGTTTCTATGGCTAGCAGTTCGTCTTAAAATATGACTTTGGTGGGTCAAGGGCCTCGTGATCTTAATGTCAGGCCCGTTTATTCCAATACCTGTACAATTTACCATATTTGAGCTGTCTACTTACCACAGGAGAGCTCCAAGTTGAACATCATCTTTTGCTTAATTGTTCCAATCAGTTCTCATTACGACAAATATTTAATTCCTCAACATCCAAATGGGACAAATATTTTTGAATGGGTTTTCCTAGTTTTGTATTTTCTCTGATCAATAGTTCGTTGTTTAACTCTATGGGACGATGTTGCTAGCTTTATCTCCACTGTCAATGAATTTTCAATTACTTGTTTGCCATTATCTTTTTACGTAAATATTGTGTATATGAGTATCACAGTTTTTTAAGCACCATATTGCAACTTGCATAAGTGATCATTGACCTGACAATCGTAAGGTACGACCATAAGGTAATTTCATGATTTATTCCCAAGTTCTACAAAGCTTTTGGCATAGCCATTGTGCCTTCAATTCTCTATAGTTTATTAATGTGAATATTTCACGTTAACCAAGTCAAGAGAATTTCTTGTTATGAATCTTCATTGGAACGCCGTATTCGTAGTTTCACTGGGTTAAAGCTGTAAGATTGAGCTTGTTTTTTCTGGCGATTTGTTGCCTTTGAGGAAGAGACGGTTCCAATTTGCCTTTAATTATTATGTCATATGCGAATGTACGTCAAAGCCCTGTGCTGTTTGCGGTGCTTTGATATTTTTTTTTACTAACTATCACATCATTTTTTATAAATTAAATTAGTTTTAAATTGACGAACATTTTTTCTAGAAGAATTGGCATTTCGTGGGAACAGTTCGAATAAATTTAATTGTCATCAAATTGATTGATTACACGACATTTGAAAAATGGTAAAAAGGAGGGAAAATTCAAAAGGTGTGGTTGAGATGGGAGGTTGGTGTCCGAGTGGATCTAGGTCACGATTGCTCAAGTGGTAGAGCAGCGGCGTATCAAGCCGAAGATCGTGGGTTCGAATCCCGCTCTTGCCATTGACTTTTTTATCTCAACTGAAAACCTTAATTAATTGTAAGATATTAATAGGTCAAGCGGACCACGAAACTAGTGAATTTAATAAATTTCATATTTGGGGAAATTCATTGACTGGTATTTCAAGTCTTTAAGGCTAAGTTTTTCAAAAACTAATATAAGTTATTTCACGAGATGTGAGAAGTAAACACAAAGTACAGATGTAAAATAGGGTGTTGGGAAAGCCTCATGCGAGGTGAAAAGGGTCCTTAACGAGGGTGAAAATTTTCATTCATATGGATCGTTGTATGTTTTGTAAAACCTCACTCCGACAGTTCCTAATTTTATAATAATGGTGGTAAAACACAGAAGAAATTTCAAAGGAAGAATCTTTCTTTTTTTCTAATTCTTAAGTTCATGTTCTCTTGTACACATACGTTCTCTCATGTTAATTAAAAACGTAAAAATTTACCTGTGAGATTTTATGTTAAACGTGAAGTCGTATAAGACAGCTACTCGTAGACGAAATTTAATTAACTCATGTTCCAAAAATACATATGTATATTATACCGTCTTCCATTCAAATTATTTCAAATATGGTGAAACTCTTCATACCCGTAGGCCGTCGAATTGTCTTGAGAATCCACGTTTAGAAACAATTGTCATGCCCTCCGTGATAATTATATAAGTAAGTTGATTCCGACCACGCATCCATAGGGTCGTAGTCAGCATGGGGCGGATGGGCCGAGGGCGGATAAGGGTCGGGGCTGCTGCGACACTAATCAGGGCAGGTTTCCGTTGGCGGCACACCTTGCCAAGTCATCAGCGGCCCCGCCAAAGGAACAATACGTGCCTAGAATTGTCACCCCACAAATCCAAAACCCATCCCGCATTGCCACAACATCGTCCATTATTGATTTACATAATTTCTCTGAGCACTGCCGACAATACGCCTCTAGAGAATATAAACGACTCCTTCTTATCTGGAAATGTTTTGGAATTTTAAAGGCACTTATTTTAAACATTTTTGGTCATTTTTTAAGTAATGGTACTTTAGCGTTTTTTAAAATGAGTCTGAATTTTGTTGTTATCTTTTGTGAACTAACAGTCAGCTAATTAGAGATTGCTTACAGAATTTTGCGGATAGAAGAACCTGCAGTTTAGTAGTTTTCAATTATCTGTCTTTCTTTGTTGTTTTGGTCGGACAGATTTTTTTTAATATATTAATATTGTACTAATTTAGTTGAATTACTTTAATTAGTACATTTATGATAGATTGTTAACATTATTATAATGACTATGACAAAATTGACTGAACTTAAAAATTATTTTAAAATGTTTTGATATTTTTGGTTGATAAGTTGGAGGTTGGTAACCTGGTCATCTTCATATTAGGAACTCAGTTTTCAAGATGACCCTTCTGTCCTTGTCCAGAATTTCGTCCCTAATTATGAGGCGGTCAGGGGTCTTGTGGGCACCCTTGACGAGCTGGAAGGGTTGTTTCTGAGTTTATTTCCAATTTTTATGCAAAGACGGTAGAGAAGCAAAATTAGTGTCAGAAGCTTTGGCTTTTCCTTCTCTTTGCATAAAAATTGGAAATAATAATAATTAATAAATAGATAACTAATTAAATAACCCAGAGTTTGTAACGTTACAATTATACTTTGAAATTATACCATGTCCCATGAATACAAGTGGTACAATCATGGTCAAATCATGGAAAGTATTTGGCAAGGTTTGATGACCGGAAACGGATTTCGCTAACAATTCTTCTCCGTCGTTCAAAATAGCATCCAGACACCAAAATTCTAAATGTCTCAAAAATTTGGATTAATATAGATAAGAGAGAAGGGTGTGGATATAACACCATTTATAGCACTAGAAATACAATGTTTTACAAAACCTCTGTTATACTAACATGTTTCTCTCTCTCTCTCTCTCTCTCTCTCTCTCTCTCTCTCTCTCTCTCGTTCTTTCTCTCTTTCTTTTTTTTCTCTTTTTCCTTTTTCTCTCTGTTGTAAACATTTTATTATTGAACCGGTAATGAATTTTAAACCATGGAATTCCATTAGCAAGTGTGATATTTTTATTATTACTGGATTTGCATCACGAAAGTGCGTCTAATGTTTTTTTCCCGCGAGGCAAACCGCTCGATACACATTCTTTCCTACCGTTTAAAATAATTCACCACTTTTAGAGTTTGGCTACGGAATGGCCGAGTTAAAGGATTAATGCCCGAGAAGACGCTCTAATGCCAGTGACCGTAGAAAGGCCAAACTTTGCCCATTTCCTGGACCCCACGCAAACCCCAATTCCCGTCTAACTGACTTGCCGGCATTGTCTGCATTACGTGAACCCCCCTCCAGTACGACTTCAAATTGATGCTTTGTTTTTGAAATGACCACATTTTTAAAGATCTTTTTCTACACAATTCAAGAAAATTATGCTGTTAAATTGTTAAACATCACTGGTCTTTCAGTATAGACTTTAAATATATTAGAATCACGAACTACTCCAGTATTAAGACATTTCCCAACTAGATTATATACACTTAAGATATTTTATACTGAGATGTCATATATCACATTTCGTAACTGGCGTAATCTTCAAAACTTTAGCTTTTAAAAACATAACCCCTCGCCATTGGGTAATTTTATCGTCCATCCCACTTTGCTTGTATTCATAATAAAGTATTTTTAAAAACCTTTAGGTTATAAATTACTACTAGAATACAACAGTAAACATGTCAAAATAACATTTATACTATTTTTAAAAAAACCATTCAATTTTACTTTTCTTGGTAAAAAAAACTGGCTCATTTTGGCTTTTTGCTGTATTTGCAGCACACCAAAAATTATTTTGCTACGATAAAATTACAAAATGATCAGAAATAGAGATAAGTTTACACTTCTATAAAACAAAATTATGCGTAACTTCGAGTTTTACTGTTCTTCTATAAAAATAACTATAAAAGAAAATGTGATACTATAAACGAAAAACATCCAGTAAATGCCCAAACAGGGCATTAAATAACTTCTGTATCTTTAATTTAAATCTCTTCATTTTGGTTCAGTTTATAAAGCATATTGTTCTGCTTTGTGTTTCATTTAAATATTTAATTAGATTTTGTTCAACATTAACAACCAAACAACCGTGTACACAAACGAAAGATAAATCGCTTTATCAATTTTCATTTATTCAGGTTTAATTTTATTTATTTAATGTACTTCTTTACTACTGCTTTAGTTTTCTATTATTGTAAGATCGTTAGGAGGAATACATTTGCAATATAAAATTCAAAAATAAAAAATATGTGTGTGGTGATTAGTGATCGTTAATCTATAATTATTCAGAAATCGTGAGATGCGGTCTGGTGTGATGTAGGTTTCAGACAAACATTTTCTTTATCGTCCAACGTTTCGATCTTTATTGAGATCATCTTCAGGGCTCAAAGTGTTAGTCTT
Source organism: Cimex lectularius (assembly GCF_000648675.2). Classification (NCBI taxonomy): domain Eukaryota; kingdom Metazoa; phylum Arthropoda; class Insecta; order Hemiptera; family Cimicidae; genus Cimex; species Cimex lectularius. The sequence goes on from NW_019392846.1 coordinate 384,282, forward strand.
CTGTGTAATTGTGCCATTCTTGAGTGCCCTCTCAACACGACACGCAAGAATGACACAATTACACAGAAGACTAACACTTTGAGCCCTGAAGATGATCTCAATAAAGATCGAAACGTTGGCACGATAAAGAAAATGTTTGTCTGAAACATATATCACACCAGACCGCATCTCACGATTTCTGAATAATTAATAAAAAATATGTATGTTTTGGTAACAATGTATCATAATTACGGAATTTAAAGTTAAATTCTATTCTACGTTATTTTGTTTAACTCCCCCCAAAATTAAATTGCCCTTCCTTTTACCGGCTGTCTGGAGTGGTCTTTCCAGTGGTTTTGCACACAAAAACTCGGCCCCTTTACCGTTCATCGTCCTTCTTTGAGAGGTGGTAAAAGTTCGCCAATTGATGGGACTCGAAAGGTATCCAATCCATTCCCAGGCGCAGATCCAATTAACACAAGAGTCCATTGTCTGGCCGTACAATCACATTTCCCTTCTCTTTTGTTTCCGATAAGGCTCCGGAGGCATTGGTTGCTCTCAGAGTCGTAACAAAAGGCCGCAACAAACTTTACACTAAGTGACATCAACTCTGTAAATACTTTATGTTTCAACTCGGCCCCTTGCCGATTAAAGTATAAAGTAAAGCCTCGGTGCCGGGGGATGAACCATTGAGTCGTCAGCCGCTGGTATAAATCGAATGATTATGTCGGAAATCAGTTCGAAATCCCTTTCTTCCTCAGAAGGCAGTTTCTTTACTGCCCGTTTGTACAATTGTTGTATATGATCATTTATTTTTAATTCCCCAAATGTAACTTTTGCTTTTATTACCTTAATTTTTGTCTAGTAGTATTCTAGAATATAGGGAAAAACTAGGAGGGCCGCGGTTTCTGTGAATCGTTATATTTACATAATTTAATAATAATGATAATAATAGGAGGCGTCGGTGGCCGCAACGGTTTAGGCGTTGACACAGCGTTCATCATTGTAAGCAAAGGTCCCGGGTTCGAATCCAGCGGCCCTGCATAAGAACCCGACGTAATTACAATTTTTTTTTCAAAAACACGGCACCCTGAGGGTTTATATAACCTCTGCTGTAGCGAACCCTCCTAAAAAAAATAAATAATAATAATATCTTCCAATTACATGCATCTGTATATTAACTTGCATTAAATTTAATTCACTAGTTTTCATGGTTCGCTTGACCAATTAATATCATTCAATTAATTAAGGTTCTTAGTTGAGATAAAAAAGTCAGTGTCACGAACAGGATTCGAACCCAAGATCTTCGGCTAAATACGCCGCTACTCTACCACTTGAGCTATCATGACTTCGATCCACTCGGGCACTAACCTTTCCATATCAACCCCACCTTTTTGAATTTTACCTACTTATTGCCATTTTTCAAATGTCGTGTAATCTATTTGATTCTCTGCGACGAATGAATTCGAATCCCGCTCGTGACACTGACTTTTTTATCTCAATTAAAAACCTTAATTAATTGAATAATATTAAATTTAATTATTTTTCGATGGAAATTAGGAGTTTAAATACTAATTGATTACTGTACCTTCAATATCTGTTTAAATATACTACTTTTTTATTGTCTCTGGCATTTTTCATCTGTGTTTTTAAAATATCCAACTTCCTGTAGCTTTTTTCGACCTCCGTTGGTTTATGTGAATTATTTTGACATAGGAAAACACTTTTGGGAATATTGAAAATCTCTCATCGACAAATATTAATAAATAAAAAAACTTGAACCTACGCATAGTACGAAAAAATATACCTCAGAAATTCAGACAACTTTTTTTCATTTTGCAAAAACTCTTTAAAATATTATATTACATTCTTTTAAACATGATTAACATTGATGTAAAGAATATGGTCCGTTTGCTGTTGTTTTAATTTTAGTGTTTATATGGTTGAACATGTGTGTTTTACGACCATAATTCATATCAATGCTGTTCTATCAATTTGAAGCTTCGGTGAAATAATGGGTGCTAGGTGTGACCCTACAATCAACGATCAGTTGTTCTGAGACATGTAAATGATTAGTAGGTTGTGAGGCAGATGACAACTATTGATTTTGGCTAACTAGCGCTCAGAAACACAGCACGTGATTCACACAAATCACTTTCTAAAGCTATGCCCGAAAGTACCCCGACTTCAAATTGTTTAAAAGGTCTAAGGATATTTATACAAACTCAAGAGGGTTTCTCAGAGTTTGTGCATTATTGGAACACCTTGCTCGCAGCTCTAATCATCCATAGCTGAGTTATTCATTCAAATCAAGGAAATTATTAGTTGGTGCGAGGTAGTTGACAGCTGTTGATTAAAGCTTAATGGCACTCAGGACCACAGGCCTTCTGAATGGACGTGATTTACATAAATCACTTGCCAGGCCGGTACGTTGGTAATACAAGGCTTTTGAAAGAGTTGTTTAATTTTTTTCAGTCTTGCAAATAATTATTCTGTCGGAAGGGTATGACAGCTATCGATTTTAGCAAACAAGCTCTCGAGAACACTGGGCTCAGTCAACGCGGGCTGCTGCTAAGAACGGTGCTCAGATTTTCATCGAACGATTGTACAACTCCTTTTCAGATCAAAACATTAGTTCTTGAGGCAAAAAGTAACAATTATTTTATACAAACTTCAAAAAAATAAAAACATAACAATAAAAATTAAAAATTATTTCAATTAATTATTCTTATTTTGTATGGTCATGGTTGAGATAAAAAAGTCAGGATCATGAGCGGGATTCGAACCAACGACCTTCGGCTAAATAAGCCGCTACTCTACCACTGGTAAGTTGAGATTGAGAGTTGGTGTCCGAGAGGATCCAAGTCACCGTAGCTCAAGTGGTAGAGCAGCGGCGTATTTAGTCGAAGGTCGTGGGTTCGAATCCCGCTTGTGACACTAGCTTTTTTATTTCAACCAATACCTTACATAAAGATTATTTAATCTTGTTATGTTAACAGGTCGTAGAAATTTATGAACATTTTTATCGAATCGGACTATGTTGGAGGCCTAATTTTTTTTCGTATTGGGCTCTTTGGAATTTGACTATGTTGACGAAGAGGCATGAATTTTTAGTTAACCGGTAGCGACCTATAAAAGGGAGTTGTATATCCCTGTGGTGAGAACAGGCATGAGGATCATATAAACAACTCGATGTGAATACGCAGCTGCTCTTAGCTGAGGGTCGTGGGTTCGAATCCCGCTCGTGACACTGACTTTTTTATCTCAACCAAAAACTTACCTAAAAAAAAATTAATTGAAAGAAAAAACTTGGTCAATTGACCACTAAAACATAAATAGATTAAAAATTATATTGATCAAATCATTAAATCCACGTTTGTTTGGAGAAATAAACTTCAGAACAACTCTTGGTATCTCATGATAATTGATTGCATAATGTTGTATGCGTATTCTAATAAAACTTTATCATCAATTTCTTTAATTGCAACATAACGCATGGTAAAACATAAATATTGTTGACTTGATTATCTGATGTTTATTTCATTATTGCGTATTAGACGATAGGATTATAGTGTTCATTATTGTAATTCAACACAACTATGTGCAGTGATGACTTTGTAGCCTCTTGGTCAAAGCAGTTGGTTGAAATTGTCTAGCCAATGAGCAGTTGCAGAGACAAGGGCGATTACGCCACCTCGACCTGTACAAAACAAGGGGGTGCGTCGAGCGGATAAACGAGCTGGTAGCAGTTAAGGGCAATCGTGAATGGGGCTGCTGCAAGTGTTAAACAGTGTGACTCATAATTGTCAAGGGCCCGTTTGAGTGGGCCCAGGCCCCCCGTAACCTCCTGTGTTCGTCTGCCACCGGCATCCAATAAAAGTCCCCTCGCGGCTCAACCCCCTCCCATAAATATTTAAAGGGGCGAACGGGGGTGGGTAATCCTCACACCAGCGAGATCGCACCCCTATCCGCCAGTTCGTAAGACAAACATGATCGCCTCGCCAATAAGCCTTCCCTCTGATCTAAATATTGAAATATCGCCAAGAGACTCTCTCTGATTTGATTTGATGGATTGCCTCCCTGAATTTTTATACATTCCCGCTCTTGGATATTTGCAGGTTGACAGAAGGAATTGCCAGTCTGCAATATTTTTCCTACCATCGTTCGTTAACGATAACATCCCGATTTTATAACTTGTCATATTTACTAAACTGCTTGCTTGCTATTTATACATTTAGCTCAATTGCACTCATTTATCTTTTCACTTTCTTTTTTAGTTCTTAGTTGAAATTATCATTTATGTCTTATTGTATTAAATGAAATAATATGGATAAACTTAACATTGACACGTTAAAAATTCCTACTGGAATTTGCCTAATAGTATACTATGATGTTCATTAATACTAATACTTTATTCTTATTTTAAAACCTTAACGTATAAGTTAAAAAAGTTTTAAATATGGCGTAATATTGCCTTGTTTCTTACGAAAGTACAATCAACGTTAAACAATTTCAAATTGAACAAAACGAGATATTTCTATATGTATGAGAGAAAGAAAATGGAGGGAAAGAGATAAAAAAGAGAAATAATGGGAGTGTAAGAAGAGTAATAGAAACAGAGAGAGGGCGAGAGAGGTAGGGAGAGGTATGGTAATAATAAATTTCTTTTTATGCACTTTTTTCGGGTATGTGCACATTTTCACGTCCTATTTTTTTAACCAGCAAAGCAGAGAGAGAGAGAGAGAGAGAGAGAAAGAGAGAGAGAGAGAGAGAGAGAGAGAGAGTGAGAGAGAGGAATATGAGAGTCGAAAAGAAATGGGAGAGATCAAAATAGGTAAAGCGAGTAGAACAAGTAGTGAGAAAAATAGGCAGATAGATAAAGATAAATAAATTGAAAGTGAGAGTGAATATTTGCGAGTGAGAAAGCCAGAGACAGAAAAAGCGAGAGGCAGAAAGGAAAAAAGGAGAAAGAAAGATTGAGATAAAGGGATATAGATTGGTAGAGAGAGATAAATAGGTAGATAGATAGAGAGATTGAGAGTGGGAGTGTGAGAGAAAAGGAAAAATTGTTAGAGAGAAAGAGAGGAAAATTGAAAAGGGAGAGATTAGAGAGTGAGTGAGAGAGAGAGAGAGAGAGCGAGAGAGAGAGAAAGTGAGAGAGAGAGAGAGAGAAAGAGAGAGAGAGAATGAGTATGTGGGAGTGAGAAAGAAAGAGTGAGAGATAGAAGGAGATAGAAAGGTAGATTGAAAGTAAGAATGTGAGAGAGGGGGAAAGAATGGTGAAAGTAAGAGAGAATATCTTGTGTGCTTAAGAGCTACCCAAGCCTAGCATATTTAATTTATTTATTATTACTTTTATTTAAGAATGTGAGAGAAATGGAAATATGGTTAGAGAGAAAGAGAGAGAAAGAAAGAGATAGAAAAGAGGGATATTAGAGAAAGAGAGAGAGAGAATGAGCATGTGTGAGTGAGAGAGAAGGAGATAAATAGGTAGATTGAGAGTAAGAATGTGAGAGAGGGAGAGAGAATATCTTATGTGTTTAAGAGCTACCCAAGCCTCGCCTATTTAATTTATTTATTATTGCTTTTATTTAATATTGTTTAAAACTCATCACTTCAAGTTTGTGTATATCTGTCGGCCGTTCTACCGCTTTACCACCAATGGTTTATGCTTTTTTCATTAAATACCGTTACTTTAGTTAATCTGGTTTTTGAAACCCCAATTAACCGAGTTTTAACGGTAATGAAATATGTTGTAAAATTGATTAATTTTTACAAAATACGTCATTAAATGTTCCAAGAGCATGAAACTAATTCTATCGAATCAAGTCCGACCCGAGGCGGAGGGTTGTTTTAAACGGCTGTTTTAAAATCCATTCCCCTTTCCATGACTTCCCTCATGTATATGCATGGGGCTACTTTGACGGTGCCATCAACAATTTTCCTTGTGTCCCTGTCATTTTTTCCTTTTCCTTGGAAAACACCGAAGGAAATTCGACCGGCAACGTTCGGCTGATGTTTCACCAAGTGACGACTGTTTAATGGAAGCCCTTTTAAGCTGGTATTAACTTATTTGAAAAAGCGTAATCTTCTTTTCCCTTTGTTGATAAAATTGAATTCATCAATGACAAAACCGGTTCATATGGAAACGATCTTTGTAAAATATTTGAAATATTGGGGAAAATATTATTTATTTATGTATTTATTTTATTACAGTTAAACCGGGTTCAATCACCAAAAACTGAACGGGAAATCAACCCTATTATTCAATACCTTCTATAAGAATAAGGCGGAAACTAGAATTATTTTATTTTCCAAAGAGTCCAATTCAATTTTTCATATAAAAAAGCTCACTACAATCATGAACATTCATTTTGAACATATTTAGGCACTCCTTAGTACCATGTCAATCACGAGTGATCCGCTGTTTAATCTTGGCCACCAAAAAAAACTTTCACACACACCAAACGACAACGAACAAGTGATTGGTGAAGAGTTTTATCGCAAGTACATTTTTAAAATCTACCGTCTGACTTTTAATAAAAACCAAGTTTTAATGCTTTAAGGTTTTTTGAAATGTAACTTGTGATGACCGTTGAATATAATCAAGTCAATGGTTGTTGGAAAGAAAACGACTTCGAATCTTTGCCGACGTTTCGACTTAATTCAAATGTTTATCAAGGCATCCTGTACATATAAAGTATATTATTACAATATTATTTATTATTACGGAATTACATATATATTATATACAAGAAGGCAAAAGAGTTTAACTTACCGCTTGATCTCTAAGTGTTATCTTTTTTATTTATGTTTTATTTGGGACATTTGCCAATTGATAAATAAATAAAACATAAATAAAAAAGATAACACTTAGAGATCAAGCGGTAACTTAAGCTCTTTTGCCTTCTTGAATATAATATATATATGTAATTCTGTAGTAATAAATAATAATGTAATAATATATTATATATGTACAGGATGCTTTGATAAAGATTTGAATTAAATCGAAACGTCGGCAAAGATTTGAAGTCGTTTTCTTTCCAACAACCATTGACCGATATTCCCATCACCACCGATACGAACACCACAGTTTTTTAAAACTGCTTCACGGTGGTAACGAACATCGCAATTCTTATCAAAATTAGCCACAAAGCCCGAGATGAAACCGACGTCCTTCATGTTTTGACCATTGAATTACGTCAAGTTCATTCGCGACCTTTTTCTTAGAAAATCGTATTCTTCTACTTATTTTTATTTTATTTAAGATTATTATTATCATTCGGAGATCGTAAGATGCGGTCTGGTGTGACGTAGGTTTTAGAAAAACATTTTCTTTATCGTGCTAACGTTTCGATTTTTTTTAAATTAATTAATATTTACGTGAGGTATTGGTTGAGATAAAAAAGTTAGTGTCACGAGCGGGATTCGAACCCACGACCCTCGGCTAAATATGCTGCTGCTGATCGTGGGTTCGAATCCCGCTGGTGACACTGACTATTTTATCTTAACCAATACCTTACATAAAGATTAATTAATTGAAGAAAGTTGTTCGGCCAACTGTAATACCACTGTTGTACCACGAATGTAATTAGCTTCGATCTTTATTGAGATGATCTTCAGGGCTCAAAGTGTTTGTTTTCCGTATTCCTGTAGAAAAACTGCATTGCTCAAATGAGAACGTTGGATCATTGATAAAACCGGTCCGGCTCATAAGGAAATAACGTATATTGTGAAATATGTACATATTAAGTTGTTTTGTTCAAAGTAAACCAATTGCATGCCTTTTAAATTTTTTTTTGCATATAGCACACGTTTGTTAGTAATTTCAGTATAATTGCAATTATAATCCTAAGCAATACTGTCAAATCTTTATATTGGTGATTTTTGATTAAATATTTTTTGTATATAAATAAAGGTACGTTACGACCAAATAAATAATTTGTAACCGTAGCGAATTTTTAGCGTAATTATTCGGAAATAGTGAGATGCGGTCTGGTATGATGTAGGTTTCAGAAAAACATTTTCTTTATCGTGCCAATGTTTCGATCTTTATTGAGATCATCTTCAGGGCCTGGGATTTACAAACATTGTTTAAATTGAACAAAAACATGTAGGATGTGGAAAAAAGTGAATTTATACAATGCAAAAAAATATTTTTTTTATATCCAATCAAAGTATTTCTACTCACTCAAAGTGTTGTTGTTTGATTGATTAAATGTTTTTCTGAAACCTATATCATACCAGAATCTCAAGATTTTCCGAATAATCATCGACTAACGGTCACTAATCACCACATATAATAGTGTAATGTATGTTAAATACACTTTTTTAACAATTGCCGTGATGATATTTCGGGATCCTCCGAATTGGTTATTTAATTTCTGAAGAAACAGTATCAGTTGTCTTTATTGGGGTCTTTGTTTAAAATGTTTGGTGAACATAACAGGATTTTGTTTATGTGATCCATTATTTTTATACTCCCATGGTGACAAAGGAATTATTTTTACGTTTTTCAATTTTGAGACATCTTGAAATAACCATTTTTCTTATTTAATTGAAATGTACATTTTTGAAAATAATTTCCACCTACATCTTTCCGCCCAGTAAATAAATTAACAGGATGCCTGTATTTGATATTTTAGGAAAAAATACTTTGCAACGAATTTTATTTAATTATAAAGCTTTCAATGACACGGCTCTGTCTGTCTGATTGGAATAAGCAAAAATTGATTTAAGTACCCCCGGGGAAATTGTCTGTGAGAGTTTTCCTTCTTTGCAAAAAGTTATAACGCCGTTAGGCCCGTTTTCCTCGGTCGTTTGTTAATTCTTTTGTTCTTCTTGTACACCTTTTACTTCTCTTCCTAAACAGAAGAGTTTAATTAGCGGCCATGCATAAATTATCAGCTTTTCACTCTTACCGATTCTTTTTTTTTTAAAGACGTTGTCTGGCGTTTTAATAATTTGTACAATAATTAATGAAGACCTGAGAGAAAGATTGGGGTTTAGATCCACTATTATTATTTACGACGGTGCGATTTTATGTTATTTAATGTTTTTCATCGCGCGGCAACTGTTCAACGCAATTAAATTCTGTAAAGAACTTTTCCGGGAAGAATTTCATTACTTTTTTATTTGTGTTGGCCGCCCGCATTTCTACCGCGGCAAGTTTGAGACCCGATTATTGTGTTTGACAATTCCATTTGGGGCTATTTCGACGGCTGCAAATTCAGTTGAAATCGACGACATCTCCGAGGAGTTTCACCAATTTCTCGGCGATGAGACAATTGGCATTTCATTTCTGCTCCACGGGTAAGCCCAGTGCAGTTTCAACACGGCATTACTGGAAGTTTCCGGCAAGTTTTGACTAAACCTTAACGCTACTTTCTAATATTTCGAACCCTAACATCAACAAATTATTAGAAACCAAAAAAACACCAGAATATTATTAATTTATCGGTATATAAATGAAAAGACGGTTTCTGCGGAAATAACATCAAAATTGGACATGTATACTATATATATATTTTCTTTGGTGTTTTGATCAGCCTTCTCAGTTTAAATATATTTTCCTAAAGGTAGATTGGGGATGAGGCCAGGAAGACAGAAACAACATTTATTTTCTTGTCGAGCTTTCGGCAGAATATATCGCCTTCATCAGGACTCTGTATTAACAAATTAACATAAGTAAATTTCCAATTATACAATTTTTAAATTTTCCTTAATTACTAACTCGAAAAAAATCGTTATATTATATGAACAGGTACATGTGTGTAGATAACGGATACCCGTTAGAGCCCACCTTCGATAAACGAAGGTAGTAAATATTCCTAACGCGACAGTATTGCCAACTGGCTCAATCTTCAATCTATAAAAAATTCCCTAACATTTTGGTTTCAAATATCACAAATTATACAATTAAAAGAAACTATAAATTAATTTGAAACAATTCTAAAATAAATTAATTATCACATATAAACATTCAGGTACATATTATACTATTAAAGCTATTGGTTAAGGATAGAACTATAAATTACACTTAGGTTTGAAATATCTGTTCTAAGGTTACACGAATTACCGTCTTTATGAATGTATAGCATCTCTTTAATCAATCTTCTAACTAAAAATTTTTCTTTATCCATAATAGAAACATTGTTAAAATCAAACGTGTGATTATATTTTTGACTGTGTTGGGAAAGGGCAGTCCCTTGTTTATTTACATCTCTAACGTCGTAGGCGTGTTGTCTACATCTATTTTTCAATAATTGTTTAGTTTGACCATCCTGATGAAGGCGATATATTCTGCAGAAAGCTCGACAAGAAAATAAATGTTGTTTCTGTCTTCCTGGCCTCATCCCCAATCTACCTATAGGAAAGTATATATATATATATATATATACATAAAAGGATTTTGTAACATTCCGATAGTTAGGAAGCACAAACAATTGTTCAGCCATTTTATGGGTAATAGACAATTGTTGAAATTGTGGAAAGTATTTGGTACTAAATTTGTCAATTTAGTGAGAAACTACGTAGACAATTATGTACAAATTTATTTAAAATATTTGATTTCTTACAATAAAACAGTGTTTTTTATTGTTCAATTGTTTATTGTTCAACAGTGTTTTTTCTTCTTTAAAATACAATTCCATTAACACTGAGGACTAATATTTTCCAGGCATCTTATTTTAAACAAGTTAAGGTGAAAGGTTTCACCAAAAAGTTGGAAAAAAGCGAAAGAAAACTTAAATAATTTGCAATCTAAGACGACTTCTGCTGAAGTGCGAAAAGTCGAAGGATTTCTTTTTTAATTCTGCGGCAGTTTAAACGGTGGTAAAACAGGCGTTTCGGTTTAAAGTGTTTTTAAGATGACAGTAGAACTGCTCTTGGGTGGAAAAGTGGCTAATTGAACAATCTCCCTCGACTCGTGTTTTAACGCAAGTCCGCTGGAACTCTTTTGTTTTATTGCGTTTACGATTAAAACGACTTTTCCCCTTTGAATCCTGAAACTTTGCCTCCGGCCGGGCAGTTACAAAGCGGCCAACTGGGCGATAAGAGAAAGCTTGATATATAAGTCGAAAAGTTATAAAATTTTGGAATGGGGTCCACGCTGGGAAAAAGCGAAGACGCGACTTTCCCCGGATAACCCGATTTTTAAAATATATTATCATGTTCTTATTTTCTTTTGCTCAGTGACTAGTCTTTTTTACCAGTAGATAAGAAGTAGAACTTTTCTTCAGATCTCTTCACTTTTAAGTGAAAAGTTGCTTTTAATCTTTGTTTACTTGTTCCCTTTGCTCTAATTACTTCCAGAATGAAAAACGTAAAAAGCAATTTATTTTTTATTAACAGAGCAACATGCTTAACGCCTAATAAATATTTTGCTCCAAATTTAAAAAAAAATTGATAGTGTGCTATAAAAGGTAATTATAAATGATTCATATATTAATATAATTTTGTAATAATTACCCGTTATTTAAATAAAGCGTTGAATTAAAATTTTTAATAAATATAATTAAATTTTGGCCAGAATGGAAAGACAGGACCAGCTTTGTCGAACGAAGCATGATGGCTATTTAATTAAATTGATGTTATTGTAATATAATCAATACCAATACCGAAACCATATTTTTTTTGTCGATGTAAAATGCTTCGAGTTTATACGTGAAACACGATATATTCGGCGGACTCGCATTAGATGGGAATTGAAAATTTTAACAATAACTCGAGCATCATTAAAAAAAAATTGTTATTTTTTTCTTTGGTGGTGTGGATTTATTAATTACAACACTTATTTTATTCAATCGCGCATTTTAAATAAAATTTAATATTACGAAAACAATGGGAATTCGTTTCAATTTATGTTTTTAGTTCAACAGCTTTTTTGTACTGATAAAATTAGTTTCAAAATTTAGATATTTTTTATTCTTTAATGAATGTCAATGTTAATTTGCCCTTCTTCAACTCTCTTAGACGGTGTTTTTTTCGAAGATAAAATTGTACATAATTAATTACTTTCGAGCTTCTTTTGAACTCGAAATGATCGATGACTGGGCCAATTCAATTGAGTAGCTATTAATTACTGCAAATTAGTCGAGACTTTAACCATTACAGGAACTAATCCTACTTTAATGCGAAGATGATGTTTACTGCCAAATGGAAAGTTTAATTACAGGTGAATGTTTACAATATTTTTTGCATCTGTTTAATTTCACATCGAACCTTTAGAATCTTTCGCATTGAAACAGCCCGTGTTTTAGATTTACATTCATTTTCGTTTATTGACTGATTAAAGAAATTATTCAATAATTTTATTAAATAATGTATCAAACTGCCACATTTTTCTATGTCGTAATTTAATTGAATGGTCAGACGGGAAATAAATTCTCGAATGAGGAGTCGATGGAGAACAAATAGAGTGATTACCAATGTATGACGTCCCTCGATTGTAGGGAATGTCGCCGGCCGGGGTGAAGAACCATTATGGTGAGAAAACCATTTGAGCTGTGGTACGGGACGGCCGGTCGGCTATATGTCACTTGCCCATATGACGAATGTGCCCAACAAACTTGTTCAAGTCATATCGCGGACTTGTACGCACTTTTTATAAGCCACTCCCTAGGCAGCTGTAATCCGGCATCAACCAACAGGGTATAATCAAGAGTTACAAGGATGGGCATCGAATTTGGATTAATGACCTCTATCTGTTACACCCCCTCCCCCAATTTGATTTTTCTGAAGAGTGATATATAACATTTTTTGTCCACTAAGTTTTTTTTTGTTTAGAAAAATCTATCTAAGTAAAACTCAGAAAACAATAAATAATACATTAGTCTCTTTGTCAATTACATGTTTCTTCAGTTTTCTCATTAGCAAGCTATAAGCAAATTAATTTTTTTTTACGAGGGTTCGCAACAGCAGAGGTCATATAAACCCTCAGGGTGCCGGTGTTTTTGAAAAAAAGCCCATTTATAAGTATGTCGGGTTGGAAGGCAGGCCCGCTGGATTCGAACCCGGGACCTCCACCTTACCGTAATGAGCGCCGTGTCAACGCCTAAACCGTTGTGGCCACCGACGCCCCCTTTTAATTTATTAATCATGGATTTCGTTTATTAAAAAAATATTTTTCAAACTTTGAATAATCATATCAATTTAAACAACAAAATTATATTTTTTTAAAAGGACGATTGAAAATTTATAACAATTTCAGTAGGTTTCTGGATATAGCATATGTAGTTACCTATAAGCTTTTCTTATCATTTAATCTATAAAACGTAAGTCGGAGTAAAACCAAATAATGCAAAAACATACAAATTCTTATCAGTGATATATGGTGATGTTTGCAATTAATTGTTGTGTTAAACATTTTTCGGCAGTATGAGCAGTATAAAGATTATCTTATTTGTTATAAAATAATCATATATGTAGACATATTCATCGAATTCAGTCAGTTTTTAAATTCAAATTATAAGTAAATAAATTCTAGTTTTGATTTCTGTCTGGTCGCTGACATTAATAATAATTTTTCGTTCTTGAGTTTAAAATTAATGTTAAGGTTAAAAGGAGTTAGTATTTTTACGCAGTATTGTGTATTGTGCAATTAGCTAGAGCTCTTCGTGAGGCTTACGATTTTTTGTTGGTGTTGTTCAACTACTAAGTCTGTACCTTTCAGGACTAGTCTTTTCTTCTCCCGCAAGTAGAAAAAGCTTACATTTGCTTTCGCACCAACAGAGGAAAAGTTCTGTTGTTTCTTCGAGTTCCTGACAATTCGACCTTCCGCACAGCTTGTTTACGCTCCTTCAAGTCGATACATAAGCGTTTGGAGCGTTCAGTGTCCAGTCAGCAGTCCCACTATCATTCCCATCAGTCCTAAAAAATGGTAGGTGAGTAGCTCAAACGTTAGGCTATGCAATGGTCCATTGATTACTCTTTCATATGCTTTTATGCTTCTAGATTGCGTTCCCATTGAACCGAGGAATTGAACAGGAGTTGATTTTCTTTCGAACGTTTCTCGCCAAATTGTCAGCTTATTGCTTATATGCCCTATACGCCCCCTTAAAAAGGGGAATTTGGTATTTCTAAATGTCTGCCAAAGGGTAATTTTGTGTTCCCAATGTCTACCAGGTCCTTGATGCGATTTTAAATAGCTATGGACTTTTCTACCGATGAGGGTGGGTGTTGTCTTTAGTACCATCTGGATGTACGAGTAAAAGGATAAAGTAAAAGGAAATAAAGTCGTCTACGGACGATTCAGAGTAAACGGTCCGCCTATTAAAGTCGCATGATTTTGAGCCTTTCAACTGACGAGACTCACAGCGTATCATTGCTCATAGTCGGGATTCGGCTTAGAGGCGTTCAGGCATAATCCCACGGATGGTAACTTCGCACCACCGGCCTGCCGACCGAGGCATGAACCAATTGTCAGAACCTGCGGTTCCTCTCGTATTAAGCAGGATTACTACAGCAATGACATGTCATCAGAAGAGTAAAACTAACCTGTCTCACGACGGTCTAAACCCAGCTCACGTTCCCTATTGGCGGGTGAACAATCCGACACTTGGCAATTCTGCTTCGCAATGATAGGAAGAAGGATCAACAAGCGACGTCGCTATGAACGCTTGGCCGCCGCAAGCCTGTGGTAATTTTTCTGGCATCTCTTGCTGAAAACTCTTCAAGCCAAAAGGATCGATGATGGGCCGTGCTTTCGTAGTCCCTATGCGCACTGAGCATCGGGATCAAGCCATCCCTTTTGCTCTACGCGAGGTTTCTGTCCTCGCTGAGCTGACCTTAGGACACCTGCGTTATTATTTGACAGATGTACCGCCCCAACTGAACTCCCAACCTGGTAGTGCCCTCGAATCGGATCACGCTATGGAATACGTCGCCGACAGGCCCGGCTGGTCCGGCTGGTCCGAGAGAGCGGCGCAGCCAGTCCGGGCCGAAGCACTTCTCGGCGCGAGCGCGACTCCTTACAGACCGGATTCCGACGACCCTTTGCACTTGGGGCGAAATATACCGTCTCGCCTGGGTTTTATGCCCGTCGAACGCCTTCCGCCTCAACGGAAACCTCGCCAAACGATATTCTAGTGTTTATAATTTTTGATCCCCTTGGCACAGTGATCAATAGCAACCATCTCTCCTTCAAAGACTGGCCATATTGTCGAACTTTTGGATGAAATCTCTTACTTAATGTTATTGACATCAGCTCCTAACCCACAGTCGGTTTAACATTTATCTTTGCATGATATATAGTAGGCATTAATGAACCCTTTCTTCCAGTCTGCACTATCATGTATTTTAATTAAATTTTTTTGTCTAACTTGAATTTCTGGGTTTTGTCATCAGACATCCGTAAAACCTTATTGCCTGAATTTCATCGTTAACGTTTATTGCTGCAGTACCCTGTAAATTGTGGCTCTAGCCTCTCCTACAGGGCAGAATTTTTGCTCTTTTTTTTATTATTTCTCTTTTGCAATTTCACCGTTGGTCAATGAAATTTCTTTTTGGGTATTTTGCACTACTTTAAAAAGACGCTAAAATAATTATAATGTCATTTTTATTTATTTAATATATCTCGATCAGTGGTCTTAAAATAAGTAAGTTATAAATTTTTGTACGTATATTTTGAAGATTTTTATTCCAATGTCCCTTTAGTCGTTACTATTATATATTCAGCATTTAATAACATCGACCGTGGTTTTCTTTATTTTTTGTATTTGTCAATAACATTTTCTGAGCATGTCATGTACGATCATCTATGTTCGAGCTTATACAATCTCCGGGGCTTTCAAACAACCGTGAAACCGGAAGCGATAAAAATTTATTTTCGAAAGGTACAAATTTTGGTGCCGAGACGATAAATTAAAACGGATCAGTTTAGAAAATCTCACGTGATGAAAGCTGATAGGATGGCTGTAACCTTGCCGGGCAATATTGAGATATATGAGAAGATCCCCTAAAGAGACTGGAAGTAGATGAATATAAACATGGCATCAACAACGGGGGTAATTGATAGAGATGGAGGGTGCTAGAAGTTGATATCAAAATAACAGCCCTTCAGGGGATCCTTCCCTCGACCCCTGTCCTTAACTTACGTTACCACCCCGTTATGATAACGCCCTGATGTATTTATGCGACTTTCAACCGACACGTTTTTTCCAACATGTCTTTTTTCCCTTTCCTTATCTTTCACGCTCGTTAATTTTAACAGGTTCAATTATTCGTAAAATCACCCCTGGGGATGATGTTTCCGTCAGTTATATCCGAATTTTTGACATCGTCTAACTAAAGATGTAAGAATTGTTTTACGTTTTCTCAGTCAGGGACAACAAGTATTTTTCCCTAACCAATAATAGATATAACAAATTAAGGTTTATCATTTTTTTAAAATAAATTGAATACCCACTAAACACCAAAAACTAAACCAAAATAGACCAATTTCTTCACAATTTGAGTTTTGTCAATTTGCCTGTTTTATCGATAAAACGTTTTTGTTTATTTTTCAATTCATTGTTGTTTCAGCAATGATTTATTTATACATAATCTTTTTTGTTTAGTTTTATGCGTTCTTACAACTCCATGTGTGTTTGTACCACCACGTAGGCGCGCATTTGTAAACATATCATTTCATACTATCCGAGAGGATCGAGGTCACGATAGCTCAAGTGGTAGAGCAGCGGCGTATCTAGCCGAAGATCGTGGTTCGAATCCCGCTCGTGACACTGACTTTTTATCTCAACTAGAAACATTCATTAATTGAAAATAATTTATTTGGTCAAGCGGACCACGAAAGCTAGTGAATTTAATAAGTTAAAATGTAGTGTACCTTCACTAAAGCTCTCCGTGGCCATTTCATTTGTCGCCGAGACTCAAATAGATTACACGACATTTGAAAAATGGCAAAAAAAGGAGGGAAAATTCAAAAGGTGGGGTTGAGTTGGGAAGTTAGTGTCCGAGTGGATCGAGGACACGATAGCTCAAGTGGTAGAGCAACGGCATATCAAGCCGAAGATCGTGGGTTCGAATCCCGTTCGTGACACTGAATTTTTATCTCAACTAAAAACCTTAATTAATTGAAAGATATTAATTGGTCAAGCGGACCACGAAAACTAGTCAATTTCATCATATTTTAATCAATCAAAAATTTATTAAAAAATCTTGCAAATCTATTATGACCGACCCTGCAATGAAAATTAATTCAAAATCGTCTTAAGTCGTTGAACATAGAAAAAGGGATATTTTGACCGTGACGGCTTACAAATTTTAAACTGCCCTGTACAAAAATCAATTGGCAAGGAATTGCACATTTTGTTTGTGAACGTTTCCTTTGATTCTTTCTTTTCAGGTAGAAGTTCAGGCTTCTTTTAGATTTGTAAATACTTTTCTTACTACTAAATACTATTCTTTCCTTCTGAGCAGTAGCACGACTTTGTAGGTTAGTTATTTTCTCAAAAGCGGTGAAAGTTTGTGTATGAAAAACATCTGCAGGCTGTCGGGTTGGGGTAGGCGATAGGGGTTGCCTGAGGGTTATTGGTTGCCCTAAATAACGGCGGGAGCGGAGGGGACGGATCAGACTCGGGATTACGACGGGCCCCTAATGAGTTTACTGCTCAGCTACCTACATTATTAATTATCTTCAGAGTTTCAGTTTGGCTGTCGGGTCATCTCTAAACGCACATTAGACTAGTCAACCTCCGCCCAGAGACTTTGGGAAGGCAGACGGACCCGCCTCCTCTCAAAGACCGAGCAACTACGCCACTAAACTACCTTCGTTGCGGTTTTAACAACTTCCCCTTAGGAACCCGGGGAACTCGGTTTTATCAAAACTTCTAAATTCACTTGATTTTCCATGGAATTAAATTTCTAAACATGGATTTCCACTAATAAGAGTTTATTGGATTAATTACTCGTCATTTTCGATTTACGGTTATTTAATATTTTTGCCAGAAGAAATTTTCTTACGATCAATTGTTCAATGGTGGTTTATAGTAGTTTAGCACTCATAGCCATGAGAAATATTCTAGTTTAAGTTGTTTGTTGAGTAGCTTATTCTCTGAGGGATAATACAATCTCTCTTTATACCCTCTGTTAGACCTTCATCATATATTCGAATATTTCTCACATTTCCGACAAGTTTCGCCTCGTTGTATACAATAATGCAATATTAAAACTAATTGAAATTATTTTTTACAATATATCTAACATGAATAATATCTTTGCTTTAATAACTTTAATAAAGAAGAACCATACTTTGTTCGAGAGGGATATATTTAACACAAAATTAGCAACGATATCCTTCCTGAGAAATTTAAGTGAGTTCGAAAAACATATTGAAATCCAACCCAAAAACCAGCTTTTCCCAGACGGGGCAACGTTTGGAGAATGTAAACCTCAAAAATAAGGATCAGATTTGACAAATATTTGTAACGTGCTGAGGAGGAAAAAACAAGAGAGAAAACATGAGAGGAACATTCGAGAAATCCGTCATGGGCCACGAATAAAAATGAGCTTAGATAAACTGCTCGTTCCTGGTGCCTTTCATTGTACATAATTTAACGTTTTACTGCAGTCCTCGGGTTTGAATATTTGTCGACAACTTCCAATTTTCAGAGATTTCCCTGTAGGAACCCTTTAACTTGCATTATTGATAACTGTTGAAAAAAAAATGTTTACCCTAGGCAAACGAATATGTTGATAACTTATTGCACCAACACATTTATAGAGCATACTAAATCATATACTTTTTTAAATATTATTTAATTGCGAGTGTGGTCAATGGCGAGTGATGGTGGGCTAAGCTTCTCAGGTTTGGGGATACCTACGTTTTTATTTTGTCGAATCCTTTCAACGCTTCTTTTTTAGAATCTTTTAATCCGAGCTGCACGATCTGGTTGGAAACAGTAACATACCGCTTTTCTTTTTACCCTAAAGTACCTTCAACCTATAACCTCTCGTATTTACGCAGAACTTCTTTTACCGGAACACAGGCTACCTAAAGTTATTGCGGTCAAAATGATTAGTACCAAATTTTCCTGGTTGTAAACGCTAAATTAGCTTGCCTACGATTGTAATCTGGACTTTATTGTTTCTATTAGTAACCGTGAAGAATGGTTTTCAATATTGCCGATTTTTGAAACATTCAATCGTTCTAGAATTGTCGAAGGTTGTTCTGAATTATCCTATATCCAGAAGATTTCTGATAGAAATGCTCATTCAAAAGCTTTTTTTAAATTTAAACAATAAAAATATAATATTGTCTGTCCACCTGTATTGTACCGTGGATATGGATGTGCACGGTAAAATAACATCGATGGTCATCATCGATTAAACATCGGGACCTCACCATCGATGGTACGACCATCGACTCTATAGTCTAGACATCGATGAGTACTCAAACCATAAATTATTTTCATAGGCATACATTATTTTTATGTGCCATTTTAAAAACATAAGCTAATATTTCAAACGTCGCCATTTCTGAACCTTTTGTTAGGAACTTGATTAATAAAAATTATATTTTTAAATTAATTAAGATTGTTAGTTGAGATAAAAAAAGTAAGTGTCACAAGCGGGATTCGAACCCACGATCTTCGGATAGAAACGCCGCTGCTCTACCCTTGAGCTATCGTGACCTCGACCGTTTCGGACACTAACTTTCCACCTTTTGAATTTTCCCTCCTTTTTGCCATTTTTTTTTTTTTAATGTCAGCTAAAAACCTTAATTAATTGAAAACCAAAAGGCGGGGTTGACCAATTAACATCTTTCAATTAATTAAGGTTTTTAGTTGAGGTAAAAAAAGTCAGTGTCACGAGCAGGATTCGAACCCACGATTTTCGGTTAGATACGCCGCTGCTCTACCACTTGAGCTATCGTGAATTGGACCACGAAAAGTAGTGAATATAAATTATATTTATTTTTTTAATAACAATTATTAGGAATTATTTTTGGTTTTGGTTTCATTTATAGTTATACATAGATCTCTCGGTCCCTTTCAAATAAAACACATATATTGTTAAAATATTTTGTGCCTATGAATTTTATTCAAAATACCTCCTTCTTTTTCTTTGATACCATGGAAAACATATACTCCACCCAAGCCCAATTCCTGTCTCTTGCTAAAAATAAGGTAAAGGTTTAACTTGTACGTAACTAAAATGAAAAATACATCTTCTCCGGAACGCAATTAAAAAAAGTAGCTTAAAAGCCAATTTATCCTCCAAGCGATTTCTGGCTTTCGAAATAGATTGTCCAGCTTTCGAAAATAATCGTTCAGAGGGAACAGAGCGCCACTAAGGCAACAAATTCAATATGGAAGAATATGGGTCATTCCTTATTCACAAAAGTGGAAATTAGGAAAAATGAAAAAAGATTATAAAACATCGACAGCTCACCGACAATGGTCAGAAAACATCGACACAGTAACATCGATGTTGAAAACATCGAACATCGGTCGCCTACCATCGGTGGTTTCTAAACATCAGTCATTGATGCTCAACCCTAAATCTTTAAGCTTAAGAGCGAGCTGATCTACGTTAATTTATCCCCGTAGAGAGGTGATTCTGTTGATCGCCTCACGTGAAACTCTTCAGCAAAAGAAGGCCTTTTTAATTTTATGTGTTTCACCCTTGCTGAGTTCTAGATTCTTTTTTTGGGTATTAACAGAGCCTTTCTCATAGAAAATCTCAAATCTCGAAACTTTACAAATGTGGTTGATTTTACTAATGTTGCAGTTGGGTACTATAGAGAGCTCGTGGAACATTTTCAGTATTAATTTATTTCATTTTAGTTTTATATTGAGAATCCCTATGACTTTTGTTTTAGATCTATTTCATTTACTTTTAATTTATTAATTTTGATTTTTGTATGTGTTTATCCTTGTTTTGAAGTGAATTCCAGGCCATTACTTCCGGCAGACAGTTTTACAATGAATGCTGTATTACGAACTCTTTATTATTATGTTGTGTAAAGTGTAAATAAAGTTCTTTTTTTACTCATTCACTATAGTTTTTATATAGTAATTATTATAGTTATTTGTATGGTGATTAAGGACTGTTAGTCGATGATTATTCGGAAATCGTGAGATGCGGTCTGGTGTGATATAGGTTTCAGAAAAATATTTTCTTTATCATGCTAATGTTTCAACCTTTATTGAGATCATCTTCAGGGCCTGGGATTTACAAACATTGTTTAAATTTGACAAATACATGTACGATGTGGAAAAAAGTGAATTTATACAATGCAAAAATATTTTTTCTATTCAAAGTATTTCTACTCACTTCTCGCGTACGCAGAAAACGAACACTTTGAGTGAGCAGAAATACTTTGATGGAATATAAAAATATTTTTTGCATTGTATAAATTCAATTTTTTCCCCATCCTACATGTATTTGTTAAATTTAAACAATGTTTGTAAATCCCAGGCCCTGAAGATGATCTCAATAAAGATCGAAACGTTGGCACAATAAAAAAAAATATTTTTCTGAAACCTACAATCACACCAGACCGTATCTCACGATTTCCGAATAATCATTATAGTTATATAGTTATTAAAGTTATTATAAATAATTAAAGTTATTATTAATTAAAGTTATAAAGTCTTTTTTTTATTCATTCACTATAGCCAATAGAGAGACATCCCCTTTGGATTTTTTAATTTCGCCCCTTGTTTTAATCTTTAAAGCTCTCATTTTTTAATACTATTACAGTACCATATTATTATAAAATAATAACATACTTTTATTTTTGCAGGTAATTTGCACGAGTCGGTTGACTGATTATACGTCTCATCTTCGTAAGTAATTAAATCAAGAGATCAACTTCATTCTACGGGCGACGAACAATTGGAAATTAAGTCCATAATTTGTTTAAATATCTCAAATGGAGCAACGAACAGGAATTAAATCCGGGATGCCAAATTGGAATATCTCGTGATTAAATTGTCTTTGGACGAATCAGCATTAGGAAGAACAGAGCTTTCATTCAAATTAAACATTAAAGGCGGTATTTCTCTTGGGGACGAACGT
Organism: Cimex lectularius; assembly: GCF_000648675.2. Classification (NCBI taxonomy): domain Eukaryota; kingdom Metazoa; phylum Arthropoda; class Insecta; order Hemiptera; family Cimicidae; genus Cimex; species Cimex lectularius. Next base: position 406,284 of record NW_019392846.1, read on the forward strand.
TATGAATTCGTTAGAAGCTTGTTCGAAAATGCTCCTGGTTGAAATTATAAAAAATTATTTATTTTCTATTTCTTTTGTCAATGAAAAGAAAGCTACGTAGCCTTGATCAAAGCGGTTAAGTAGTTGACAACGAACATGGAATCAATGATATTTCCTTTTGTTATACCTGACAAGGGAAGACGCCAGAGTAATCACAATACAGTCTATTGAAAATAATGAAGTGCGTGTGGCCAAAATTAAAAGATCCTTGACAAGAGATAAAGGTGCTTTATCTGTGAATAACGAACTACTTTTATAAAAGTTAGCTTCTTAAGGTTATATTTTAGTTATTTCTTCCACTTAAGCTGTTTTTATTTTTTATTATTTTTACTTCATTTGTCTCAGATGTTTTGTAATGATAAAAGATCACATATTTGAATAGATGGTTCTTGTTATGGAGCATGACAATCGCCAGTATATGGCAGTATATTCACCGAAAAATTATTTTATGTAAAATGAGATTTCATAGTTACGTAAACCCCCTCAAGTCCTAAATGATAAGATGCTATATTATCATATAAGATATTATATATATAGATATTATTTATTATAATATAAGATTCTATATATGGTTTGAGATGTTTAATATTTCTTAAATTTCCTTGTGAAGTTTGCTGGGTGGTCCTGTGGTTTGGTCTTGTATTTTCATTTTGGTGTGAATACCCTACCTGATTTTGGTTTATTTGGAAGCAATAATCGGTTTTTCACCATCTTCAGTGGTGGGTTTCTATGATTTCTATGATTTTTTCTTTAATCATTCGTGAGTCGGAGCCTTTGACGAGTTTTAAGTTATTAAATATGTTTTTTAAATGTTAATTATTCTGGTTTGTTCTTAATTATGTTCATAAATCCTAATGACAAGTTAACCGATTACTTTGGAAATCTGTTTTAGGATTAAAATTTGTTTTGCCCGTCAAAATTCAACTAATTTTATGCAAGACATCACTGCTACCACTTTACATTTGAAGTGAACTGTTGGGTTCCGCAGAGCAATTCAACAACGAGTGCATCCAATCATTACAATGAAAACTTCTAAGCTAAATTATCAAAGCTCCTTACTATGCCAATAACTTCACTATCCATACCTGCCACGTCGCTTTAACCGACGATAGCCTCAAGAAATCGTCAATCGATTGAGACTCATATCGAGGGCCAGTGTTGGCTGATGACCTCCCGGGTGCAATGCAAGCCAGAGTATGACCAGGAGAAACATAAACATAACGCAAGTCGTTTTTCTCTGTCAGTCTTGTCAGAGTCATGCTTTGCATTGTTGTGTGTATGACCGGCGTGGTACCCTTGGGGAAGCGAAGGATCGGACCACCTAGGCTAAACCTATGGCGTCCCTCGATTACGTGCAGCAGGTGTAGGCTGAGCTTGATAAGAGACCTTTGTCCGTAGGCAGTACTCATCTAGGGGGTGGGTAGCAATCCCACTTTTTAATCCGAAACCGCTGTCGGGGCGTTCCCGAAAGTTTCTACGCTGGAGAAGCCTCTACACTCAGAGAGATAGAGTCGCCTTCTCTATCTAGGGAGTACGCGGGGGGGGGGGGACGGGCTGATGTATTTCGGCCCGTTAGCCCCTCGCGTGCGGCGTACGACCCGACGCACAATGCGGGCCCGACCATTCGGAGTGGACACGCGGAGAGCGTGGCTACTGGCCCTTAGGGGCCGGGACACCACTACACCAATGCTGCGGCGGTAACACTTTTCCGTCGTATGCAGAAGTGCGTCAGCTCTCATCTTGAGAATCAAAACGTCCGATAAGGCCGTATAGGCTAGGTGCGGACGTTAAAGATCCTCTTGTCTTGTTGACGATGAGTAAATCGGGAACGCATGTCAGTCTTGTCGATGGTATAAAATGAAATCTAGTGACAAAGACCTATTTGCCATGGCGTGAGGATTGTTAAACGACACTGTTAATCATCAATCATCTCCCAGAGAAATTGACTGGTCCTGCATGTTTAGTTTATTTATCATTTCAACTTGCAATGAATATCTTGTAAAACCAATGTGATATGTGGTATTAGCATAAGTGATAGGTGGATATACTGGCAAAATTTTGACGCATATGGATAATAGTTACATCCTGGTCATAAGTTCTTTTCCGGTTCCTTCAAGGGCCCAGTTTAAAAACAAACGTGCTGTTTATTTTTTTTTTTTTTTTTTTTTTTTTTTTTTTTTTTTTTTTTTTTTTTTTTTTTTTTTTTTACAACTGCATTCTTCGACGCAACAAGTAAAACGGATAGTATTTACATATAAAATTATTTAAACCACTAATTATTGAACTTGTGTTATTTCCTTCTACGGTCTGACGAACATTCCTGGGTTGCGACCTGTACACATGCACAGACACTGAATATAGCGAAATGCGTATGGCAGACGGTTGTTAACTTTTAGATATGTTCCAATTACATTTGTTGTTTTCAGTGTAGTTTTTATACTTAAATTGTTAAATATATTAATGAGTTAGACAGTTTCTTGGTCTATGTGTAGTAAATTTAATTAGTGTTGTTTTGTGTCCGTGTGTCTATTGTTGAACCAGCAAGTCCAATACATAGTATTCATATATTTAAAAAAAAATTACATTATTCTTTTAGATGTTTGTTTTTTCTTATTATATCGATATGTTAAGAACAAATTATATAATATATTAATAATAAATGACTATCTAGAATAGAATATAGAAACTTTTTATGTAAGAGGCTGTAATTAATGAGCGGTTCTACAAATAAAACAACCTCTACAAAAAAGTTACGTATTTTGTCTAAATTACTTTATGGAAGTGAAGATCACAACATTTCATTTTATGTGAAATGAAAGAGCCTAAGTTAATTTTTTTTCGTATTAATGCCGTCAGTGGTTCACTATAGAGGCCTTAATCGATGGGAAAGCTGTTTTTCAAAGGCGTATCCGGAAACGTCCCATCGGAAACAATACCTAATCAAACAAAGCCCCTTTAGATTTTCCCCATCGGCGTTAAGCATAGTGACTGTGTCGATTGGCCTACCCCGATCCTGGCCCCTCTGGAAATCGTCCCCTTTCTCATTCCGTGATGTCCCGGCTCCCCGTCCTGTATTTATTGTCAAACGGACGTATATTTCACAGACTTTTATTGCCGTCGTTACGGATGCTGAGCTCCGGCCTTGTGTCCACGGCACATATCACCCTTTAGAATTTGACCTTACGGCAAACGGAACTTTTCCAGCTATTGACTTTTAATCAACTGGTATACCGACTTGCCATATAAAAAGACCCAAGAAAATAAGCAATATGAGCTAATAAAATGCTTAAAATATTTGGTCCATGTTAGATAGCCTTAATTTCTACATCAATGTGTTTTGTTAACCGCCAACTGATGAATTCTATCTCATATTAAACGACGTTGGTAACGGCGAGAACAGATTAACAAACAAATCAGCTTAACAGTTCCGACACTAGTTTATAAGCTTTCTGGGAATCCATCTACTTTTGTGTACATTAGTTTGGCTTTTAAGCTGTTAATTCTCAGATATGGTTAGTGAAGAGCTTTCGACATTTCAATATGTTAAAAACCGACCAAAGGTTAAGGCAAATTATAAATAATATAGTCCAAAAAGTGTTCAAATACAAATAAAATGAAAATTAATATCACACAGCACGTCGTCAAACATGACCAGTATATCATATAACAAAAATAAAGCAAAATCCGTGTATGTATTTAGTAGTCATAATTGCCTGTATTAATGATTTTAATTAATTATACGTTTATTGAAGGTATTGGTTGAGATGGAAAAAATATAGAGTATATATCATATCGAAAAAATGGGAAAAAGAGGGAAAATTCGAAAGGTTGAGATGAGTTGGCGTTCGAGTGAATCGAGGTCAAATAGGTCAAGTGGTGTAATGAGCCGAAGGTCATGGGTTCGAATCACGCTGGAGACTCTGGCTCTTTTATGTCAACCAAGATCTTACATAAAAAGTATAATTAATTAAAATAACGTAGAATTTCAACCAATACCTAACATAAAGATTAATTAATTGAAAGAGATTTGTGCGTGGTATTTAGTGACTGTTATTTGATGATTATTTGGACGTCGTGAGATGCGGTCTGGTGTAACGTAGGTTTGAGAAAAACATTTTCTTTACCGTGCCAACGTTTCGATCTTTATTGAGATCATCTTCCAGGGCCTGGTATTTATAAACATTGTTTAAATTTTACGAATACATGTAGGATGTAAAAAAATTGAATTCATACAATGCTAGAAAATTTTATATTAAAAAAATTAATCTAAAATTTTGTAGCATTGTATAAATTCACTTTTTTTTACATCCTACATGTATTTGTAATATTTAAACAATGTTTATAAATCTCAGGCCCTGAAGATGATCTCAATAAAGATCGAAACGTTGGTACGATAAAGAAAATGTTTTTCTCAAACCTACGTCACACCAGATCGCATCTCACGACCTCCAAATAATGTGAAAGAAGTTATTTAGTCAATCGGGCCACAAAATGTAATAGATTTAATAAAGTAGAATGTTGGATAAAATCTGATACAGTAAATTGCAGTCATTTTTTATTATGTAAAATCTGGCTTTTTCTTTTTTTTATTTCCCATATCATGCTTAAAAAATTAAGTAAAGTCATGTTTATTGTTTCCATAATTTTATTGAATTCTCTATTTTTCAAAGCTCTGTGTTACGTGTATAATTTACATGAAAACATAAAATAATTTCACATCATTAAGGTTTGTTTGAACTTTTGGATCTAACATGTGAAAGTGGACGTTAAAAATTGTCAATACGCCGAAAAGGATACTCCTAAGGTCCACGCGGGGACGATGAACTTTTTAGTTTATTGTTCATAGTAAAGAATCGCTTGCTTGTAATTTAGAGTTATGTCGTACGTTGTTTAAGCTAGGGTAAGGATAATGGTAAAGTTCCTTGGCTCCATTTCCAAAGGAGGAGTAAGATAGTACCTGCCAAGAAACTAATCGGCTGGGAATTATATTAATAATGAGTGGGTTGCTTGGATCTGACACCTGTCTAGGCATTGGTCCAGGCTGGAAGTTTCCTCCCTATTATGCGGAGGGCGGTAAACGATCATCCCATTATTCTCTTTCTTATACACCCCTGCTTCCCCTGCTACTGGGAGCTCCGGGAATAGGGTTAGTCGTAACAGGAACAATCGGCCCTATATGTTTCTTCATTGAACTGTAAACAATAGAACTGATAAATATTAGATTTTTGAATATTCATCAATCTATTGTGAGATTTATTCTTAAGTACTGATAAGTTTGTTGTTTAATCGTTTCCTGATTCGTAATCATCTAGTTCTGATGCATGCTTGGCTGTTTTCTTTTCAGATTTAACAAAAAAGCTACATGGAAATAAGCAGTTTTTTTTTTTGAAAAATATTACCTAGCCGAACTTTGACTTTAAAAAAAGTACATATGCGTATTATTTAATGCGTCGGAGGTTTGATCATAAATGATGTAGTCCTAGGTCTTTTTCTGTCTTAGTCTCATGAAATTACTTTTAGATTGCAGATAATATATTTTTTCGAAGTATATTTCCTATATAGATTGAAATTTTTAATTTAATTCATTTGTCAGAAAAGAAATTAAACAATTACCCTTTTCCCATAGTCGTTTTGTTTCCTTAAGCGTAGGAATGTGTTAAAAGTAAATTTAATTATAAGTCAAGCCGGCGGCCGTTCTATATTCAGGATATTACATGAATTTACGTCCTCGTGACACATAAGTTACACCAGCCCTGGAGTTAAACAGTTCTGGGGTTGTTTATAAATTAAATAAACCTGTCGTAACTTTCATTGCTTTATGAACTGCTGACGAATGTTGAGTATGAATTATGCATTTAAAATATACACATATATATATATATATTTTTTTTTTAAATAGTAAACTATGGAAACTGGTGATACATAGGAGAATAATAGATTTCTTCTTTAAAAGAAATTTATTTCTGAAGACTTTTTGTGAAGCTAAGTTCAACTGTTATGGAAAGACCATCCGATACTCATGGATCCAAGAGACGACATGAACAGGATTTTTGAATTTAACCAAAACTTCCGAATAGACCTGGGTACCAAAAAAGAATGGGAAAGAGAGGGAAACAACTCTTTTAAAAATGGCACCATCCTTTGATACACAGATGGATCTAGAACAGAAGAAGGTACAGGGGCATGAGTATTTGGACCTGGAACCAAATATTCAGAACACATGGGAAAATACACCATTATCGTCCAAGCTGAGATTCATGCAATTGAAATATGTACCCTACTCAACCTAAGTTAAGGGTACAAAAAAAAAATATAGCTTTCATGTCAGATAGCCAATCAGCCATCAAAGCACTTTATTCAAATATCATTAGTTCAAGGATTGTGCTGAACTGCAAAACCAAACTAAATATAGTAGGTATGCAGAATAAAGTCAGCTTAGGCTGGGTCCCAGGACAGATGGGAGTAGAAGGCAACGAGAAAGCAGACACCCTTGCAAGGAAAAGGGCTGCTACACCGCTGATAGGACCTGGAACCAAATATTCAGAACACATGGGAAAATACACCATTATCGTCCAAGCTGAGATTCATGCAATTGAAATATGTACCCTACTCAACCTAAGTTAAGGGTACAAAAAAAAGAATATTGCTTTCATGTCAGATAGCCAATCAGCCATCAAAGCACTTTATTCAAATATCATTAGTTCAAGGATTGTGCTGAACTGCAAAACCAAACTAAATATAGTAGGTATGCAGAATAAAGTCAGCTTAGGCTGGGTCCCAGGACAGATGGGAGTAGAAGGCAACGAGAAAGCAGACACCCTTGCAAGGAAAAGGGCTGCTACACCGCTGATAGGATCTGAACCCTAATGTGGCATAGGAACCCACACTAATAACGAGTATCTCAGACAGATGGACAAAAAGAAAATGAGAGAACTTTGGAATTCACTCATTGGACATAGACAATCCAAGAATCTTCTAATCAATTTTGGTAGGAAAGAAATTACGGAATGTGTCAAAAGAAGCAGAAACAGACTGCCAATCCTAATAGGATTCCTAACAGGACACAGCAAATTAAATGTGCACTTAAAGAAAATTGGAACAATCCAAGATGGCACATGCAGATTCTGCAAGGAGGCAGAAGAGACACCAACACATTTACAAACAAACTGCGGAGCTACACTAGCCCGCAGTAGGAAATATTTTGGCATGTATAATGTGACCATAGAATAGCTTCAACCAATGAAACCGGGCCTAGTTTCTTGATTTCTTGAAAGTTTCTTGATAAAAAAGGACTCACCGATGTGCTTTAGGCTGAGCACGGGTGATACAATAGCTCTTAAAGGGAACGGTATACTATACCATGAAATTACATCTACACCTACAAGTTCAACTTTTCCTAACAGTGCGAAAATTATGTTTAAAATAAGAATGTTTTATTTCAAACATATATATGTACACAAAATACGAACTTAATATGTACATAAACTCGACAAAACCACACCACTATCCGAATTCCTCCCACTCGTATTACAAATTCTCGGTGAACTACTTAAAAAAACTCTTTTACTAACAAAAACACCCCATCATCGCATCAACTAATAAAATCATCGATCATTTTTCGGATCTAGGCGTCACCATTCCACTGTTCAACATTGCCGATTCGTAGTGGATCTCATCGCACCTCTCATGAGTAGAAAGATTCCTGCTCGGATGTCTTTCTCGATGGCAAACAGATTTTAGATTGAATTAACAAGTTTAACATAGTAAATTATTACAGATTACATTTAAATTCTTAAAAAGTTTTTTAAAAAACATTCGCCAGTATTAAACATATTCTACTATAAGATTTTTAGTTTTTGAACCTAATCGTTAGCCTTTCTTATAAACGTTTTAAGAATTTTGCGAAATTGGATTATTTAACGCGTCGGAGGTTTGATCATAGTTGTATGTAGTCCTAGCTATGATTTTTATGTATCCACAGCATAAAATGTAAAAAAAATAGTGTTTTTAGGTCACCATTATATGTTGAACATTGAGTGTTTTATTTACCTATGAACAAAATGTTTTAATTACTTAACTGTTAATGTTATTTGTTTATTATCTAAACATAATGGTTTCTTGGTTTGGGGCTCAATCGGAATTGGGGCACAGAGGGATGAAATTATGTTCGTATGAATGTCGATAGCCAGGTCAAGAGAGGGCGAACATTAGGCCTGTTGGACGCACTCGTGGTTCGGACAATGGATCCGCCTTATCCAGAGCTACTCGGCATTGTCGGCAATGACCCAAGTTGGAACCATTGTCTGACTCTTGACGTATTGTCCTTAGGACAAGATAACATATTGATTCCGTCGCGGGAGGGCTCCCCAGCCGCCAAACGGGGATGAGGTCATTTCATTACGACTCATCCTGCGTCATCCGCTGGCTGGGTTTTCGTTCCCGACGCCCTTTTCCTCGGTCCTTCCATCCGGGGGTGAGGGTGGCTTTTCGTAAAACTCTTACGGAACATTTGCTCCGGCTTCTTTCGGACATTTACTCCCCGGCTAGGGGTTGAAAATATATTAAAAAAAAGACAGGAAAGCAGCCCATAAGAAACGTTGCCATTTTCCCCCTCTTTTGGCTTCAATTTTAAACGATTTTTATTCCAAACTGTTTGCTCTAGACTCCTCCATTTCTGACAAAATAAATGGAAGGGCATTTTCGAATAAATTAAATGCCGAATTAAATTTCTTTTTTAAATTTTTGATCACTATCATAATTTGTAAATTTCTGCTTTATATTTTTAATCAATACTAGCCATATAATTTGTACTTTTCGGGGTTTCCTGAATTACCATATTTTGCTCGTTTAAACCTCAAAATGTAGAAAGTGAAAAAAATACCATTATCTCACATCACAATATTTTACAATTATTTCAAGATAGCCATTCATAAGACCGTCAAAGGGGCTAATAGTGTCGCTAAATAAAATAATTAAACAATTGTAAACCCATCTTAATGTACTTAATAGCAACTTGGATATCTCAGTCAAAGCAAGCATTCGGATTGCACCCTTTTATACAAATAAAAGTTTATATTATTTACAGGATATCTTTTTTTAATATACGCCAACACGTTTTCCCTATATTTTGATCAGATTAAAAAAGTGACAATGTTAAAACCCTTATATTTTGCGCAGATTCCTAAACCGTCCTTTTTTATTTTAAATGGAAACCCCCAAATTTTTAAGTTTTTTCTGAAACTATATTTTCACATGAGACGAATAAATACAACAACTTGGGAACACCTCCAAAATTGACAGCTACAGGTTTTTTTAAAATGTTAAAAAATTATGGGAATTTCATAATTTCCTTCCTAAGGAAATTTCATAACTTCCTTCCCCTCCCCTTCAAAATTCCAACGTATATAAACATAAAACATGAATATCTCTAATCTCACTGGCATTCTCAACAAGACACTCAAAAATGTCACATCTGCACAGAAAACAAACACTGAGCGAGTACAAATGCTTTGATTGAGTCTAAAATTTCTATCATTGTATAAATTCACTTTTTTCCCATCTTACATGTACTTGTACAATTTTTCTAAATCCCAGGCCATGAAGATGATATCAACAAAGAGCGAAACGTTGACACGATAAAGAAAATGTTTTACTAAAACCTACGTCAAACCAGACCGCATCTCACGATCTCCAAATAATTCATAAATAATGTTAATAAAACGCGTTTCCATTTTATTTTTTCCATGAGGTCAGTAGGTAAACATAATAATAATAATAATGAACTTTAAACACAACCAGTTCTCATAATAAAAATGAGCGAAATTGCTTAGTTGATTGTAAGAATTATCTGGGTACAGAAAAGTACCCAACGAATGTAATAACGATATGAGCAATTAACAACATAATGTTATGTTGTCTTGTAAACCTTTTGTCAAGTTTAGCAAAAATTATTCATGAAATATCCTTAATTTTTTATTATTTTCAATTGTGGTATTCATTATTCGCAGAAAAAATCTAGTTTTAGAAAAAAAAATTTGGGTACCATTTGAAATAAAGGGACGTCGAGGTCGATTATACTAGACTTTCAGAGAAAAAAATAACGACGATTTTGAAATCTGCGCAAAAATGTAAGGGGAGTTACCAATAATCACGTGTTTGTATCTGTTAACAAAATAAGGAAAACTTGCTAGCGCATGTTAAAAAAAGACACCGTGTATTGATATAAAATATTGAATTATGTAATGAATAAACAGAGCTACACAATGGTTTTCTGCTGCAAAAATAAAGTTTTAATTATTTCAGTTATGAAAATATTTGATAACCTGAATCAATTTTTTTTTTTAAATAATGAGCGAAAAGTTGTTTATTTAATAGGATACATTATGAATGTAACGTATTAAATAAACGTAACGTATTAAATAATGTAACGTATTGAAGGTTGATACCTTCAAGCTGATTGTCGTTTTATTGAAATAAATAAAGAAATTTAATTAAACTAATATTTATTGTAGTGAAGAAAACCGTTTCGTCAGCCGTTGATTGTTTATAATATATCCATCAATACAGAAAAAATTGCAATTGTTCTTAATAATTTATCATTATTGATACAAATGTGGTGATTAGTGACCGTTAGTCGATGATTATTCGGAAATCGTGAGATGCGGTCTGGTATGATGTAGGTTTCAGAAAAAATTTTTGTCGTGCCAACGTTTCGATCTTCATTGAGATCATCTTCAGGGCCTGGGATTTACAAACTGTTTAAATTTAACTGTTTAAATGCAAAAAATATTTTTTATATACAATCAAAGTATTTCTATTACGCAAAAAACAAACACTTTGGGTGAGTAGAAGAAGTACTTTGATTGATTATAAAAAGATTTTTTGCATTGTATAAATTCACTTTTTGCTACATCGTACATGTATTTGTAAAATTTAAACAATGTTTGTAAATCTTGGCTCTGAAGATGATCTCAATAAAGATGGAAACGTTGGCACGACAAAATTTTTTTCTGAAACCTACATCACACCACACCGCATCTCACGATCTCCAAATAATTATTGATACAAATCTGTAGATTACCAGTTAGTTGTCAGTTCAAACGTGGTAGAAGAGTGAAGATTTTTTTGTCAAATGATTGTAAAATTGATAAAAACGAACGTATTGAAGAATGGTAAGAAAAAAGTTACTGAAACGCTCACTTACTTCATATGTTTGGAAAAAATGTCCTACCTTATATAAGAAGAAGCAAATAATTCAAGAAAGGTTGTACTATTTACTCAAATTTAAAATTTTACATTCTATGATCGTGGAAAACGAAATTCCTTCTGTTCCAATGTAGAAATAGCATTTTTTTTCAATGGCTCCACAAGGCCTTCCAACTTCACTGGATTTTACCGACCTGTTGTGCCATCGCCACCGGCCTCGCCAGAAGGCCAGTCACCCGGACACGAAATCCTGACCGACATCAGCGCCTATCTATAACGTGTTATCTGTTTCGAATTATTTTTTCAGTCGGGATAATGATTCATCGTCGGCCGGCATATTGTTTGCAGTTCAAACTGCGGGATATCGATCTACAGTGGATGGGTGGCCAGGGGAGGTGGAAGCAAACTGTTCTGCATCCTTAATTCCCATGGGCGCCCGATCTACCTTTGCCTCAACCGCCACACACCTACACACTCTTAATTCCATTGTTTTATGAGTAACATGAGTTTAAACTAATCACTCATGAGAATATTTCAGTCAATTAAACATATATTAAGCTTTTTTAATACATTCCCAATAATCCAAAGTACATTAACTTTGTCGGTCGATAATTCCACAGACAATTAATCATACATAACTAGTATCACTTCTATAAATCATAGCAAAGCAATTTCATACATTTTTCAACATGTAAGATATTCTTTGTAATAAATAAAAGTAAAGCGACAAAGTAATATTCGCAAAATAAGAAGAAAGATTTATAGTTTCTACACAAGACAATTTGATAACCCCACAAGATTTGCTTGATTTATTGTATTTATATTTTTATTTGACGGTGAGAAGAAACGCTCATAACCATCCTAATGTCGATTGTTTTAACTCTTTACATTGAGGTATTTTTTGCGAATGACAAACTTTTAAATCTACAAATACCCGCTAATTAATATTAGAATTTAAATAACAAACGCCATTCACCGATTTAACAAAAGAGATTGATAGATAGAAAGAGATAATGAGAGAGAAATTGACAGAAAGAATAAGAGTGAGAGAACGAGATAATAGAGAGAAAGAGAGAGAAAAAAATAGAGAGTGAGAGAGAGAGTACAAAACCTAAAGAAAGAGGAAATGAGATATAATGAGTGAGAATGAGAAATGAAGAAGAGAGAGAGGTTAGATAGATAGTCATAAATAGATTGTAATGAGTGAGAATGAGAAATGAAGAAGAGAGAGAGGTTAGATACATAGTCATAAATAGATTGCTAGATCATTAGATAAATACTAATAGAACTATACAAATGTAAATACAGATAAAATATACGTAGAGATAGAAAAGTAGATATAGATCAAATATAGCAAATATAGATATGGATAGAAATAGATACATAGATAAAGAAAAGCGAAAGAAAAAATAAATTGAGATGGAGAGGGAGTGAGTGAGTGAGTGAGAGAGAGAGAGAGAGAGAGAGAGAGTGAGAGAGAAAGAGTGAGAAAGGGTTGGAGAGGAAGGGAGGGAGCGAGCGAGAGAGGGGGAAGGAGGGAGAGAGAGAGAGTAAATTACATATATATCAAAAATAGATCTAGATAGAAAAAGGTACATAGGTTTATATANAAAAAGATATAGATAGAAGAAGTACATACGTATATATATATATATATATATATATATAAAGAAAAGAGAAAGAAAAATAGAGTGAGAGTGACATATAGAGGGGGAGGAGGAAGTGAAAGAGTGTATGTATTCGTATGAGAGGGAAAGAATGAGATTGATTAAGAGCGAGTGTGTGTGTAAAGATGTGTCAGATGGTGTGAAAGGAAAGAGGATGAACAATAAAACAGCTATGATGAGAGATTCTATGAGAGTGTGATACATTGAAATTTATAATTTGCTTAAGTTTTTGCTTTGATTGGATGATTAAATCTTATGTAAGTATGTAATATATGTTTTATTAAGTCTTAAGCATTATGTAAGTAACTTCAACCGGTTTTATGTCACGTCCCAACTCGGAACTGTAGGCCTACTTCATTTTCGGCCGGACTTTGGGAACCATTAAGCGCAATTATTCCCCGCTTAAATAATTATAACGGCTTAGAGTTATCGCCGTTTTAATTGCTCTCCACGGCCTACCGTATAGTCGCAAGTACTACCTTAATATAAAGGACGGCCCGGTGCGGGGGGGGGGTCAATCCGCCCGTTTTATTGGACGATAAATCCATTGGAATTAGCTATTTGTTATTTGAGCTCGGCTCAATGGCTTTTGTCGGCACTCTTACTACTATTTGGCAAATGCGCCTTTTTTTCGTTCCCTAATTTATCCTTCCGTTTTCATTATGATTACCCCGCTTCATCCCAGCAAAATTTGCCTTTTCATCAGTTTTAGGCTTAAAATGACGTCTTCAGTACGATTGACACACACACTCACAAATTAAAATCGTGTTGAGCCTAGTTTTAAATGAAGAAATTTTATGATTAAAAGTTACATAAAAGGACTATCTTTACTCCTTGGGTTGGTCCTAAGAAGGAGGGAAGAAAAACCAATAATCAATCAATTTTTAATTTATTATTTACATTTTATTAAATTTTCAAATAATTTTAATGATTACAACAAATCTATGTGAATATATTTTAATTAGCAAACTATTTAATATTCTGATTATATAATAATTTGATTTGTAATTAAAGCAAAATATTTACAACACACGAACAAAAACGTAAAGAATAGGTACCCACATAAATAATACAAATTATATAATCAAATGAGTAGTTATTTATAACAATCAGAATAAACTTCAGACATTAACATCAGAATCACTTGAAGAAAAAATGTATTTTTCTTACTCCTATGGTCGAACATTTTACATAATTATATTTTGTGATCCGATTTACTAAATATCTTCTTTCAGTTAATTAATTTTTATGTAAGGTCTTGGTTGAAATACTAAAGTCAATGTCACGAGCGGGATTCGAACCCACGACCTTCGGCTAAATAGCCGCTGCTCTACCACTTGAGCTATAGTGACTTCGACCCACTCGGACACCAACTTCCCATCTCAACCCAACCTTTCCATTGTCCCTCCTTTTTTGTAAGTTTAATCGATTTTTTAAGAGTTGTACAGTTTTTCCGCCATATGTGTTTACGTGAACGCATAACTTTATACACTACATTGTTTATGAAAAGGTTGTCTATATCACCTTTTATAGGTGAAATAATAGAATTAATTTTGTTTTTGAACTATCTGTAAAAATTAAATTGCTCTATTAATTGTCCTTAAATTTTTTACAATTCTTATATTCAACATGTCATACCTTTTTTTATGAATTACAATTGATCGATAGAAGATTATTCTAACGCTATTGTGGACGGCGCAAATGCACGTATGGTAGGAAATAGTGAAGGTACCACACCTTCTATTATTGTGTAAACCCAAAATTGCGAATTTCTGTGGGCCAGCAGGCAAAACGACAGGCAGCAACTAATACACATGAGTTTTGCTATTAAACTTTTGATAGGCCGTCGTTTTTAAGATGAAGACGGTTTTATGAAATTAATTGGACGATAGAAGATGAATAAACATAAACAATGTTGTGGGTTTTTTTTTTGGGGGGGGGGTTGACGTTACAACTTTCGGCACTAAAAATTGGGTCCCTTTACTAACATGTTTGTCTACTTTGTACATATAGCTAAGCTGAGAATTCAGGAAATTTCCAAACTTTCAATTTAATTATTAATTGTGGGTCGATCTAAACATAATTGATCAAACATATTAGTGTCATGATATTGAATATCGTGGAATTAATTCTTTTATTTCACATTTTCACCATTTTCTTGAACCAAGACAATTTTGGTTAATATGAAGCAGCAATTATCAAATAATACGAATGATATTGAATTGCGTATCGGATTGTTAAATGGTGTATAGATCGACTTTTTTATTGTATCACTTCTTTTTTGTTTTGGCATGGTCCAGTCCTTGCGCTAAGTAAACCTAACTTTTCAAGGAAATTTAGAAAAAAGTCTCAATGGCCATTACCATATTTAATCGAGTGATCATTGTTTAACATTGCTCGGAACGCGTGGAAGTTTTCTCTTTAGGGGGTTTTTAAAGACGGCCAAACTTGGGATTCGCCTAAAGCTCTCTGGGTCTGTAATTCGGCCGGTGAACCCGCCGGTTTTCATCTTTACTTCGGAAAAAGTTCAGAATCTTAGTTTTTATCGATCCATCCGGAGACATATGGCCTTATAAAGGGAAGAGATACGTCATTAATGTGAGTCACCCTGCGGACCCACCCCAAGAGACTGGAGATGAGTAAGTTCTGAAATTCCAATTCAATTCGAAACACCCGAGGGAGCCGGAATGTCATAAAAAAGCTCAGGGGCGGCTTGTCGGAAGGGTAATCACCTACTGCCGGATATACAATGTAACCCTACATAGTAACCGTGTAATAACACCGATAATAAATCAACCCCCACGAGTTGTATTAAAATGTTCCCCATCCAAGAATTATTATCATACGTGACAAATAATTCAATAAAAACGAAAACTCTTTTGAATTTGTATTCAACTTATAAAGTCGTCCTTCTCCGACTTAATTAAAGGGAATGTAAAAATTTAAAAATGCGCAAGCTTAGGGGGTGGTGGAACCGAATTTCGTCGAAAATCTAATTACGTCTTCACCTCTCCCTCTTTGCTCCAATTGCAAATTATATCTTTTCACAATAATTAGTGTCAATTGTATGAGCAGAAAGGATTTTTCACACTTCTTTTTACGAATGCATGCGCCCGGAATATTAAAAGCGGTTTGGCACAAAGGGGCCTAACAATGGAATCAAATAATTCCGTTGGTGTTCTGTGGATAACTAAAATGTTTTTTCTTCCACTCGTATATGTATGTCATCGGATTTCAGACGCCAAAATTAACATTCAGCGAAAGCGCTGTCAGATTTGATTTTATATGCAAGGCGATTTTTGAGATCGTTAATATTTCTTTACAAAAGTTCTCGATAAATGAAAACTCTTTTGAATTTGTATTCAACTTATAAAGTCGTCCTTCTCCGACTTAATTAAAGGGAATGTAAAAATTTTAAAATGCGCAAGCTTAGGGGGTGGTGGAACCGAATTTCGTCGAAAAGTGCTCCTTCGGAATAACTAATATTCATCAGGTATGATACGTAAATTTAGTTTATTAATTATGCTGTTATCACTCTCAAATACTAATAGATGCATCATAAAATTTCCAGCATTTAGGTAATTCATGCAATTAAGAAGGTACTACTTAGGATTCGATTGTATGGGTTTAAATTTAAGTTTAAGCTGAAAATGAAACTTAATGCTGAATTAATTATACACAATTTTTTTTTGAAATGATAAATTTGTGTCACAAGCGGGTTCAAACCACGTCCTTCGGCTAAATAGGCAGATGCTCAAACCACTTGAGCTACCGTGACTTCGATCGCCCATGCCACAAACTTTTCATTTCGACTTCCCATTTTATTCTAATTGTTTTTTTATTGTAATTCTTAAATTATTAAAACTTTTGAAAATGAGGGAACTTTAAAGGGCTACTTTATCCAATTGATCGATACCAATACAGAAACCTGAACTATGCCTGAAAAAGGAACGATTTTTATGTAGAACCGTATTTTTATCTCGTTCCAACCACCCTAATAAAGAAAATTAATAGAGAGTAAACATTTTATTTTTGTCAAATAGTCGGTAAAACGCTGTAAACTGAGGTAGTTTTACTATGGAAATAACTTGAAAACTGCTTGGTACTATCAGCGCTGGGATCTCTTAACGGCAGTTAATTTACAGTTACCGTTTTACGAAGGCCGCGTTTGCCCATTATGTTTTAGTGCGGTTTTATTTAAAAAAAAATGCGTTTTATTCATAGATATTTTCTTTGTGAAGATGGTTAAATATAACAGCCTTCGTCCTTATCGATCTCATCGTATGAAGGTTGTTTAATATATTTTCTTTTTCCCCCATTTTTATATGCTTTTGTATATACATGTCGCGTGTAACCCTCCGACAGAATTGCTTTGTTCCAAAGGTGCTCTCCCGATTCTGATCCGCTCTTATAATTGTGTCTTTGAGGAGTTGGAGGACGTAGTCGAAAGCTACAAAGGGCCTTCTATAATTTCACTATAGAAGCATAACCGAGAAGTGAGGTTTGGATTCATCCGATTGTTCCGGACTTTAAGCCGATGATAAAGTCTTTAGCCACGCACCGTCGACACACTGAAAGACGACGACCCTATACCAATCTCAACAAACTTTCACCAAAAGCAGCGATAACAGGATATCATAGTTCAACAAAAACATATTATCGCTTTTCTTCCCGAAAAATCTGTTTATTGTATTGTTTATTTAAGTTTCATATTTTAACGACTAAAGTTTAAATTAATAATGCT
The DNA here is from genome assembly GCF_000648675.2 of Cimex lectularius. Lineage (NCBI taxonomy): Eukaryota > Metazoa > Arthropoda > Insecta > Hemiptera > Cimicidae > Cimex > Cimex lectularius. The sequence goes on from NW_019392846.1 coordinate 423,939, forward strand.
ATATTATTAATTTTTTTGAAATTCTGTAACGTGTTTGGACCCGTGAATGATTTTAGTTTTTTTTTCTCTCAATATTTCGAATATATAAATAGATTAAATTGCACACCAGAATAATTTTTATAAACTATATGTAATTTGGTAAAATTGTTTTTGACCTGTAATTAAAATAGATTTAGCCATTTTATATGGTGCTAGCACTTCTGGGAATATGCTATAAATGTAATTATATATTTTTTTACAATTACGAAATAATATTTATTGTTCTTTTGTTATTTTTACTCTACCCTTGCATAAATTTGGCGTGGAATTTGAGGTATCTTGCGTTTTGGCTCCGTCAGTTGAATAAAAAATTTGGAGGTCTAAGTGGTTATTAAATTAAATATATGGTTACTAACCAAGGAAAGAGTATCGGAGTTAGTATGATTTTTTACTGGCGGCATCTCAACAATGATTGATGATTTTTTTAAAATTTCCAGTCCTTTAGTCTTTATAAGAGCTACAATATAAAGCATTTTTTTCTGTGTGAGTAGTAAGTCTTAAACGTACTTCTAGTATTTTTTTTAAGTTGTATTGCACCTGTAGTTTAATTCTGCCATTTTAAGTTGGTAGCCATTTTGAATATGTTCAGTCCCAAGTATTTGACGTGATCTGCAGCATGAAGAGCACTTTGAGTGAAATTGTACTTTGTGTTTGAGAGTTAAGGAAATTATGATTTTTTTTCTGTGTTGGATTGATCGAATTGAAAAGAGAAGGTTAACGTAAAAAAAGCTTGCTGTACCGTCATAAAAGGTAAAGATGAGTGTCAGAGTGTTGAGTCTACATTGTATATATTAAAAAGTAACGGACCTATTATGATACCTTGTGGAACATCAGAGAGGATAGAATGGATCTGAGAGGTTGAAATTCGGTAGGTAACAATGAAAAAACGAAAGAGATAGAATTTGTACATACAATAAAACGAAGGTTTTGAGAAGACGAAGAATTTGACGCTGGTAATGGCGAAATAAACGCCTGAAGGATAAAGAAACTACTTACACTCTAGAATCAGATTACTAAAACGAAAATAAATAAATAATTTTATACAAATACAAATAGACCAATTATTAATTCATTTTAAAAATGTATTTGTAAGCTTAGAGACAATACAAAATTGTTTTTGATGAAGTATCAACTTTTGGAGCATTGGGGATTTTAATGGTCTGTCCAGGACAATCAAACAATAATTAATTTACATTATAGAAATGCAATAGTGTGCTGTTCAACAGGAGAGAAACGGATTTACAAAAATTTTCACTGCTTTTGGTTTCGGACTTTTGTTTTGTCTTTTGTTACTTCACCTAAACATATTACGCCCGTGCATGACATGACAAATAGATCACAACGGGCCCAAATGTTCGCTGTAAATGAATTTACACGGGGCAATCCGTGCTTCAAACGGGAATGAAAAAACAATGTCTGCCCTGGTTCTCAGTTAAACGTGGCGAGGTAAATTTTGCAGCGAACACGCAATAAAAAAGCGTTTATAAAACATGCGAGCCTTCTTTTGTATTCCGTCACATAATTATATACAACCCGGGTGCATAATTCAATTAATTCAACTTGCTCAGCCTCGAAGCATGAGTGACGCATGAGAATGAAGGTAGGTAATTAATTCATCCCATTTCACCACCGAGCATTTGTCCTCGGACATTATGCTGCCTATGTATTCCATAAACACCACATAATTGCTCACACTTTCCAAATTTTAGATTCCCTCTTCACGATTTCGCTCAAAGTTAATTATCATGGAACTATCTATCTTCAACTATAATTTCCTGCTTAATCACAATAACAATGAAAGTTTATACCATTGGGCCAAACTATTTGAACAGGCACCAATTAAAATAAGCGATTCAGTAATGATATTTTTATGTGATCATGAACATTCTAATAATCGTAAATAATTGATTCTAGTAAAAATGCTAAGGTATTTTATTCTCTCTTTTTTATTCTCAGAATCATAACGCTGATTTAAAATTCTTTTGCCACCAAGCATCGCAAATCATTACTTTTTAACAACGTCAAATGTTCGCGTTTCTATATTTATATCGGGTTTTTTTCTCAAATGTTATATTTTATCCGATGGCGTTTATCAAAAAGTGACCGTTAATCGATAATTATTCAGAAATCGTGAGATGCGGTCTGGTATGATTTAGGTGACTCACCACGACACGCAAGAATGGGACAATTACACAGAAGACAAACACTTTGAGCCCTGAAAATGATCTCAATAAAGATCGAAACGTTGGCAAGATAAAGATGTTTTTCTGAAACCTACATCACACCAGACCGCATCTCACGATTTCTGAATATTTATCAAAAAGGTTGTGCAGTATTTCGAGAACAAGAGTGGCACATGTAGTAAAGATTCATTAAAAGTAAGTAAATCTTCCTTTGCGTTGACTGAACAACGTGTTAATGTTATTATGTTTACCCAGAACAAGAACCTTAATTTGTATGTTGTTACATCGCATGCATTTATACATTTTGACCTAAACGTATGTCGTCATTATTTTTCCAGCAATATTATCGTTAAGGTTAATTTTATTAAATAAATTTCATTTATATTTTATAACTCATCATGGAATAAGTGTAATGCATATTTCAGTTAGATAATATTTGAATAGAAAAGTACGAGCTCATTTGTATTACAGTGTTTTCGACATTTTTAATCTTTATTAATGAAAATACAGTATACATCTGTTTAAAGAGAGAAAAATACAACGTTTTTCTATAATTACCCTGTTAAGATTGCTTTGCGAAGAGGTAGTTTGGAGGAGCTTTCAACTTAATCCTTTCTAAGGAGCATTAAATCCTTTCTTAAGCTCTTTATTCCCACGAGCTTCCTGAAAGGGTCACTTTGGAAATTGTTCTTCAACGGGAACACCTTGTTTGCTGTAGCAGAAAGATAAGGTAATGACTGCACTAGGTCGGAAGGGTTCTTATTAAAAATAGCTTCCCGGGGTGACATATGACCCCGTCTCTCGTCAACCCACTTTCCACTCTCCGGAGGGATAACAAGGACCTATCCCGGGGATCATTCTGTCACTCCCCAGACAAATGCCTGTCCTCACAATATCTTTTTTTATTCCGGGCGAGAACAGGTGGGCCACATACTTCCGCTTCACTGATTAAAACGTCACTGAAGGCGAACCTTCAATCCTATCAATTTCTGCTGACAGTCTCCCCTTTATCCCTTGGGGGAAAATGAAGAGGTGCTCCACTCTAGACCGGCGACGGACGAGAAAAAGCTTCTAGATTGTGTGAAGAAAAAAACGTCGTGTAATTTCAATCAGGCTCAAGCAAAATCATGAGGAAATAACAGCTCTGTTTAAAAATAAAAAATTGAAGAATGATTGCGTCTGTAAAGAAGGAAGGGGAGATAATTTAGATAATGTACTCATTAGATTAAACCATATTTGCTTAGTGGTTATAATTGACCATATTAATTATTCCAATTAATTATTCTTTTTATCTAAGGTTTTTGCTTGAGATAAAAAATTAGTGCCACCAGCGGGATTCGAACCCACAAATGAAAATATAACAAAAAAATAAAAAATCGAACGGTTTTAGGTTGATTTGAGGAGTTGTTGTCCAAGGGGATCAAAGTCACGATAGCTCAAGTGGATGCGTATCGAGAAGGTCGTGGGTTCGAATCCCTCTCGTGACACTAATTTTTCATCTCAATCAAAAACCTTAGTTTAAAATAATGATTAATGGGAATACTCATTAGATTTTATTTCAGTGTTTGCAATTCAACAACTCAAAATGAATGCGACAAAAATATCCTCCTACTTTCCATTTGTCTGTAAAACAGTTTATTTATACATAATATATTTTTCCTTCTGACCTGTTGTTTCATAATTTGTTGAAGTGTTGAGGAGCGAAAAATAAGCGAGAAAAATAAGGTAGTTTAGAAAAAGAGATTTTTTATTTTTTAACGACGTTTCGACTTTTATTCGGATCATCTTCAGGGCCTGGGTAAAATTACGAAACATATGTTGACTGGAAAAAATACAATTTAAGATTTTTGAACCAAGTATTCCATCCGATGTGATTTATAAAATTAATTGTACGAAATATGCAGAAAATTCATCGCAGTATCTAGAAAAACTGAAAAAAGCAACACATCGACTGGAATACACGAAAAACCAATTGATTGGCCACATAACCACTTTGAAAAATAACATAACTTTGATTTCGACAAAGTACAAATACTAAACAAGGAGGAAAACAAATACAAGTCCAACTTTCTAGAAATGGTTTATATTAACAGACACTCGCAGCATTAATTACAGAACATATACAAACTCAGCTACGCCAACATCATAAAGCAAATAAACTATTAAACCTTGTTTTTATATTTCCCTTTCCTTCTTATCGACCTTAATAAACTTCTTTTCCAATATTGAATGCCGAATCATAAAACCAATCAGAAAATCCCCATTCTTGAATTTCTTCGAGTTAAATAAAACCGCCCACGATCAAAGAAAATTTCCCAGATTTACAGTGTGTAACACACTGTCACATTCATATAAAAACAGCAGATTACAAATTCGCGTTTCACAACACATTCACACAAAACCAAAATGACACCATAAGAAGAGACCGCACTTTATGGGAGTATGAAATACTTGGGTCAAAATTTACATTTACCATCTGTATTGCATTTTTTCCAATCAACGTAAATTTTGTAATTTACCCAGGCCCGGAACATGACACGAATAAAGGTTGAACCGTCGGCGAAAAAATGAAAAAGGTGTTTTTCCAAACTACCCCATTCTTGACCACTCGTCACGACTTCAACAATTTATATATAATAATCAAATTTATTCTTAAACTGCATCTTATCATTTTTTTCTATATATTCAATAGTATAAAAAATGGTTCACAACTGTTACACCTTTCATAGCTTGTAAAATGTAATAACGTGATGTTCATTACATTCCCAATGGACAAGCGAAAACCGACCGATTCTTCCGGCCTTCCATTTCTCACGTCGGAAACTGAGGACAAAGGTTGCCCGGCCGGACCCTCGTACAAAAGGCGAGAAATCCTACGTGGTGATATGTGGATGTGGCACGAGACCGGCTCGCGACGGAGGCGTGACTCGAAGAAGTACGTGACACCACGTAGCACCTAGCCAATTCTCATCACTGCCATAGTTGTTTAAATTTTCCACACTTCTATATTCCTCTGGTCTTTCTGGAGCCGATAGTCGCCGGTTTCGACACTCACATGAACATAAAGTCACATGTTGAAAATGATTAATTATTGTTGTAGTGCTTCGGAAAGCACATAGTTCCTGTTCGAAAGAAGACTTCTTCGCATAAATTAAAAAAAAAATTAATAAGGAGGATAACAAAGTAAAAAATAGGAATTTTAAAGCAACCTGCTCCGAAAATTTAGAATGCACAATGTCGTCAGTTATCAGCTTCATCGTTTTAACTAAACGAGTGAGTTGCTTATGTTTTTGGTAGGTTAAAATTTTGATTTATTAAGCAGTATTTTATCCAACTACACATACAAAAAAAAATTTAACACAAAACATAAAAAAATTCAATTTTGAAATGGATTGTGACTGTAGAGAAAAAGAACACAATGTACAATAACAGTGACAGGAAACTTCATTCGAGTGTATTATGTGGAAGAACACCTTTGATTAAAAGAAAAAAAATCGTCTTTCAATCGAAAATAAAAAGTATTTGGTTGGATTATAAGGGATCAATCCACTTAGGCCCTTCTTCCAGGCGGCCAAACAATCGCAAACGATTTCCATTGTTCTCAATCAGATCTTCTAAAGGAAGCAGTTGATGAGAAACGTCCGGAAATGGCGAATGGGAAAAGTGTCGTGTTTCATAATGTCAATGCACGACCACACGTTTCAACCATGAAATGGCAAAAATGAATACAATTTTGATTGTTTGTTGTTTTACCACCTGAAGATGGACATCTTATGACTCCACATCAGTCTTCCTTTGAAAATCTATACTGGACGTTATGTCAAAGTATAATCATTTTTTAAAGAAATTGCAAATTAAATCTATCAAAATTGTGCTAATAAAGTTATTAATTTTTACCTTATTTTGTTTTTGATCCTTGATATTAATAATGATTTATTAAACAATATTTGGAATGTCCCAATCATTGTAAAATGACAACGGCGTCAGACCACTTATTCTCCCTTGAATTACCTTAATCCCACTACATTTAGAATATCAGTTTATCAATATTGATATGTTATTTATTTGTAAAGATACTTAATCGTCAGAATAGGTCATCCTACAGTCCCATGCAATTATAATACATAGTTCAGAAATCGTGAGATGCGGTCTGATGTAATGTAGGCTTCAGAAAAACATTTCCTTTATCGTGCCAACGTTTCGATCTTTATTGAGATCATCTTCAGGGCCTGGGATTTACAAACAATTGTTACATTTAACATCTCATTCCACACATCTAATATTTTTTACATAGTCTAATTTTCAAACAATTTTGCTTTCCTTTTCCTATTTATCCCTTTCTATATAATCCTGAAAGAACAATCTTGCCGAACCATTACCAACGTTTTTCCCTTCGTCGGCTCTTTTTTGCACCTCAAAAAGCCGACACCTTGTACAAAAATGTCTTTTCTATATCTACTTCCTTCCCCACCTCTTCAAAATCCAACGCATATAAACATAAAACAGCAATATCGCACTGGCACTCTCAACACGACACGCAAGGATGGCACAATTACACAGAAGACAAACACTTTGAATGAGTAGAAATACTTTGATTGAATATATTTTGCTATTATAAATTCACTTTTTTCCACATCCTACATGTATTTGTTAAATGTAAACAATGTTGGTAAATCCCAGGCCCTGAATATGATCTCAATAAAGGTCGAAACGTTGGCACGATAAAGAAAATGTTTTTCTGAAACCTAAATCACACCAGACCCCACCTCACGATTTTCGAATAACCACTGACTAACGGTCACTAATCACCACACATATAATATAAAGTTTATTTTTGTAGTTAGTTTAATAATAAAAAGTTTTCTAATTAACAGCCGTGTAAAACTAATGCTGTACCAAAAATTAAAAAGTTACACATACTAAATACAGTGAGTACTAACTTTTTTAACGATAACAAGGACCATTCTGACACATGGGCACCTGCTTTTGGGCCAAAGCCCGCGTAGGTGCTCCTTATGCAGAGAAAGGTTGCTCGATGTGTCCCACATAATAGAGGCGTGTCATGCCTTGGCTCCATACAGAGAGCGTGTAGGCATGCCGTCGGGCTTAAGAAGAGTTCTCGAACACCGTAGCGAGTTTCAGAGTCCCCTTTTCCGCTTTTTAGGGGAAATTGGGTGTTTTTATTGCATATAATATGTCTTATGTGTTGTGTCTATATATTTTATCTGAGAGCATGTATTTATTAGCGTAAATGGCGAGGGGTGAGGGTGAAATATAACGTCATCTCCCCTCGAACGATGAGAGCGTAAGAGTGTGTGTTCAGGGTCGTTGGCGGAATATTTATAAAAGTACTCCATAGACCCCAATCTGGATTAGTTTGAGTATAGGTCGGTGGAGGAATATCAAGTACTCCACCGACCAAACGGAATGAGAGTATTGTATAGATGTAGTTGTGTGGATGAATTTTGTCTGAATGTAGTGTTTATAAGGGTAAATAGAATATAGACCAAATGACCTAGATGTCGGAAGCCCCAGTCAAAAAAAAAAGAAAAAGAAAAACATTTTTGATATGTATTTATTTCGGATCCGTCTATTCTCGCTATTGGATCTGCCCTGGTGGAAGTGGAAATTTAATGAAGAAGAAGTTAAAAATATCCTTCCATAACTAATAGATTCAAGACTGTGAGATTGGGAGATGAGTAAATTTGGTCGAGCTTTTTTTTTTTTTTTTTTGGTCGGCGAACGGCAAAGGTCATAGCCGACACGCTAGAATATTTAAATGCGGGGTTAGTGTTTCTTCGTTTTGTTTTTCCATTACCCCCTTCTTTTTTACCTTCTTTTTTTTTTTTCTCTCCTTTCTATTTTATGCGTGTGCGTGCGAGCGTATATGCAACACCCACGCCTACACGCAGGCGCATAAGGAGGGGGGACGGCCTCACTATTTCCCTCCAGATCTTTCGCTCTTTTGTAGCTCTGAGGGTTAGTAGTTTTCATATACCTCGTCCCCCACCCTCTCTCAATTATTTCCTTTCATCTCTTTTTTCCCTCCTCTTCTTTCTTCTTCTTTTTCCTCGTTTTGGAATTTTATTTCTTTTCATTGTTTTGCATTGGGCTAGGCGAATCTGTGTTGGAGTGATTGGAGATTCTCCAAGCGATCTTTCTCAGGACCGGATACGTTGGACTAATTCGTATCGCGTGGATACGTGTGTCACCTCACTACCGACTCCCTCTTCTTGTAGTGGAGGGGCGTTCGGATGCTTGGTGACCCAGTGCTGTCCCTCACACGTGGCGCAGTGCCCTAATACAATTTTTACAATAAAATCATCATACACACCAATAAAATGTACTAACCTAGGTTGGCGGGCTCGGGGGTGGGACATTCCACCGGAGCCCTCCCTTAAAATCTAACCAAAAATAATGTTAAAATGAACCTTTCACACAAATAAATACTTGCATACTAATAAATACATTCACACGATTTCATCCACGCAATATGTACAATTAAAATAAGGTGGGCAGCGGGGTGTGGAATAAAACGCCGCTGCCTCACCTCTCACTCATACAATTCCCTACAACTAAACTAAACCTAAATGTGGTGTGTCTGTGGGGTACTCTATATTCCGCCACAGACCCGACCACTTTCACTAATAACTAAATTGTCCGGTTGTCGGCCCTATGGGGTACTCTATATTCCGCCACAGGTCCGACTCCCTTAGACGAAACCATTCTCGCCAATAAATACATTCACACCAAAGTAAGATAAAAAGAGCCACGTGTGAAGAGAGCTAGATTTGATAGTATATATTTATCCTCTTCAGATACGCAACAAGTTTATCGGTATACTCGCTGTTGTGTTTTAATACTGTAATCATCTCTGCTGGAAGACCACACCTGTCACGATATGGCGCTAGGTTGATGCATTCTTGTATCAGGTGTTGTACTGTCATCCTAGCGCCACATAAGGGGCACCTCCGGGGTCTCTTTCCTATAAGACGGTGTCCGTGTGTTAATCTGGTGTGGCCTATTCTCAGTCTTGTTAGGATGATGGCTTTTCTTTTATCTAAATTCTCTAAGACCCACGGCTTAACATTCGGCTTAATCGGGTTCAGCTTTTCGGTCATTTGGTCGAGCTATTGTCTACCAAGTTCACACAGTAAAATTATTCAGCCGTGTTATAGGTTTATTGATCGGAAGTTGTCATATAACGATTAAAATTATAGTTTTGTGAAACTAAACTAACTTGCCTTTTTAAATTATTGTGGTGAACAACCAATTCTCTACGAACAGAAATATGTTGAAATGGTATAATTAGAGCCTGGTTTTGTATGCAATTTCATTTTTTTTTTTGCTAACACGACCATAGTGATCAGATATTTATCCGAATCATACCTCCGTGGTACTACGCTCCAAATTTCGCTTTTTATATTTTATATGTATGAAGAATATATCATAAATTTGCATATTTGAAAGATACTGTAAATTTGTAACAATTTTGATTATTTATATGGACAAAAAAATTACCTGGAAACTAGAAAAAAAGAAAGAAAAAAAAAAAGAAAACGAGAGGAAAAAGTCAGGAACCTAAAATTTTACTCGGGCTTCAATTAACTTTACAGATACGAAGACTTAAACAAACGACTTAATAGAATTGCTTAGAAATATACGTCTTCTTAGTTGAAGACCCCCCCCCCCTAAACTTCTGGGTGCAAGTTTGTTTGTCTTTCCTGAAAAATTAATTTTTTCTAAAGTAGTCGGGTTGTAGGAGAAATCGGGGCCACATTTAAAAATACCAAAAGTGGGAACTTCACCTTCTTCGAAGCTAAAACTAGCACACTATAATTTTCCTTTCAACACAAAACCGGCATCGGCGATACTGGAATTATATTGTAGAAGAAATTGAAAAATTCCTTCACAAAAATCTTAAATGGAAACAATTAAGTTCTCACACAAGAAATCTACGATCCAGTTATTTTAAGTACCTAAAAGTATGATCCCTTCATCTCTGTTGACGATGGAAAGTTTTTGCTCCAAATATAATTCTTTTTTTCTATATGCTGTAGTTTTACAGTACTAACTTTGAAATTTTTATCATTGTCCATTTTAAGGAAATCGTGAACTTAATTGAGCTTAATTATTTATTGTGCGTAATATTTGAAATTTTTGGAACTTTGTGTGATGTAATTTGTTTTGTACAATTTTATTTCAAAACGAGTATGTATTAGACCAAAAAATGTGGTCTAGTTTAAAAAAAAAAATTACATTTGTTAGTCGGGACGTCTCTGACATTCGTCATCCGTATTTTAACATTTTTGGTGCAAATTGTAATATTTTTATCACGCCCCCAAAATGATGTAGTTCCACAGCAAGAATACTACCCGACTCAACAGAATCAATTATAATATATTTAGGGGGGCGGGGTTAGTGCATATAATATTGCATATATAAGTGTTTTTATTCCATATAAATCCAGGCTTCAGTTAAAAGACTTATAAACGTCTTTTTGTGTGAAAAACCAAGAGCTATATATATTACTTTTTATTTAAATTGGTTATTTTACAACTAAAAACGAGGAGAATAAGAAAGTATTTCATTAAAATACAGTGAAGGAAAACTTTTTTATTTAAATAAGACCGACCTTCATATAAATGGTAATTTACTTGTTACTTGGTGTTGTGTTTCTACAAAAGTAAATGTAAATATTTAGAGAGTCGATAGTTGTCGCTATATCTCGGAGTGGGACAGACTTGTCGTGTGAGTTTTACTGGTTTGTTGAATGGAGCGTCGGAAGTGAAAAGCCGACCTGAAAAGGGGCTCTGCGAAGAAGAAGTGAAGCAATTCGTCCTTTCAAGAGACCGGAGATAAACTCCGCCATTAACGGTCTTCTTTAACGTTTGAATTCCTGTAAACATACAAAAAACTTAGCCGATTACAAATCATATATTTAAATATGAATTCGGAGCCTATGCATATCGCTATGATTGCACTTTCTTTTTATGTGGATAAAAAATGGCGTACAATTTTGACTGAGAGTTTCAGAAATGAACTGTTGTGACTTACTGACCTTAATTACCAGAAGATTAGCAATGCAGATGTCATTATTTTTTAGATACAATTGTTAATACTAGTAAATGTCAACAGTTTAAAGTTGATGGTAGACAACCTGTTGTGAATACAATCATTCCAAGGGAACCTACTACTCCATTCCCCCAAAATTCACCTTTTGTTATATATATCGTTTCTAGCCCATGCAATCACAACATATAAAATTTAAAGAATTTTAACGAATCAAGAGAATTGGATTGGCTTTTAAAAGGGTCATTGCATCGCCAAAGGGACGGAATTTCATTCATTCTGAATAACGGTGTCAGAATGCTTAGCAGATAATAATGAATCCAGAAATATAGGGCTTTCTGCAATGAACCTCTACTCTCTCGTTTCAACATGACTGCGGCCTCAATAATGATAAGCAATGTCAGCGGTATTGAACGCCTTCCTCAATTTTGGATAGCTTTCCTATACCAAACCATCTCTACCTTGTTCAAGATGGCAAATAAGATGTAACCGTCACCGTTACAAAAAGTCAACCAATCGATAACTATCATACGCATTGGACATAAATTTAATTGTGTATTTTTCACCGTGGTCTCATCAGATTAGTGACACATTGACAAAACGAATCGAATATTCATTATTTTCGATTGCCTACAAATTAATAAGACCTAAAGGAGCAAGCCTTTGGCAAATTGGAAGTCACAATCCTACGCGAGAGGAAATGCATAAGCTCGATTAAACCGAATTCGCACGACCTTCCTCAAAGGGTTGCTGCCATTAAGTTTTGGAATTACCAGGTTTCTAATACAATATCAACGTTAGGTTTCCCAAGGGGACAATAACTCCTTTCCGCTTGTAATCCTCTTCCCTACCATCCCGGATTAAGCGCATATACTTACTACTTGAACCATCTTATTTGTTAACAATTATTCAACTAAACAATTTGCCAATTTAAAAAAATAATATAATCTTTTCAAAAAAGTTCATCCTTCCTCTTCCATTGTTTTTTCTTGTATTTTTATAAGCAGGCTTGAAATGGTGAATTAATGAAAAACACACTCGCAAAAGATGAGCCTTCCGGTTTTTTTTTTCAGTCACACATCAGGTCTTTTAGGAACTAGAATCATACTCCATAAATATTTTTATTTGATACCTATCGCTTATAATTAGTCGTTTTTGCACGGCTATGAAATAAATATTGATACAAATAGTCAGTATATATAATTGTAAAATAAAATAGAGTATTATTACTTAATAAAATTAAGCGTCTAAAGTTGGTCCAATTTTTTAGGTTTTTTTTTAGATTTTTAAACTAATTCACCAATTTCTGATCAATTTCGTTCACTAGAATGTCCACAATATTTTTTCAATATCAAAAGAAAGGTTAGATAAACAATATGAAAAAATATTACCGACGCAAACTAGCTACATCCTATATAATCGACGAAATTCCTTATTTTCGTTCGTGTCAGCACATAAAAATTGGCATTATATTGCGGTTATTGTATACAATTTTTTTTTAATATGAAAACAAAGGTTAGATAAACAATCTGGAAAAATATTACCGACGCAAAATAGCTACATCCTATATAATTGACGAAATGCTTATTTAGGTTCGTGTCAGCACATAACATTGGCATTGTATTACGGTTATTGTATACAATTTTTTTTTAAATATGAAAACAAAGGTTATATAAACAATCTGAAAAAATATTACCTAGGCAAAATAGCTACATCCTATATAATTGACGAAATTCCTTATTTAGGTTCGTGTCAGCACATAAACATTGGCATTGCATTGCGGTTATTGTATACAATTTTTTTTTAATATGAAAACAAAGGTTATATAAACAATCTGAAAAAATATTACCTAGGCAAAATAGATACATGCTATATAATTGACGAATTCTTTATTTAGGTTCGTGTCAGCACATAAACATTGGCATTGCATTGCGGTTATTGTATACAATTTTTTTTTTTAAATATGAAAACAAAGGTTATATAAACAATCTGGAAAAATATTACCGACGGAAAATAGCTACATCCTATATAATTGACGAATTCATTATTTAGGTTCGTGTCAGCACATAAACATTGTCATTGTATTGCGGTTATTGTGTACAATTTTTTTTAATATGAAAACAAAGGTTAGATAAACAATCTGAAAAAATATTACCTAGGCAAAATAGCTACGTCCCATATAATTGACGAAATTCCTTATTTACGTTCTTGTCAGCACATAAACATTGGCATTGTATTACGGTTATTGTATAGAATTTTTTTTATATGAAAACCAAGGTTAGATAAACAATCTGGATTTTTTTTTATATAGAAAAAGTCCTGTTCTTTCACCTGTTCACCCTGTATTTGTATTTTTTCCTTATTTGGTTACAGTGTAATAATCAGTCTTTTCTAATCATTGATTTATTTGTACGAAACTTTAATTGTACGTATTTATCCTGGTTTTTCCTACATCTTTTATTTCTTCATAGATTGTATTAGCCACCGTATTTTAGATTAAAAAATAATTATTGATTTAAGTTAGAAAAACGTTTGAAAGCCCGTTTTTTTAAGGAAACCTCCTATATTTAATTGGACTCCCATCTAAGGATCGCCCCGTATACCGTACCGTATTTAAGCCGGATCAATTTGGATGAGAATCCGTTCTAAAGTGATCCGGCTAATCCTCCGGATATACCGGGCATTTTCTATTGGTTTAATCCCTCTCAGCTCATTCGAGTCGGTGGAGGGCGTTTTTCGAAATCCATAACGCCGATAATTTTATGGACAACGTGACCCTCGTCGAGTTCCAGCAATTCGTGGGACCGGTTGTTCAAATTTAACTGGGGTGAGAAAAGAGAATGGAACTCTGACTTCTTTACCAGCATTTGTCAGCTACAGTTTCATCTGACTTTTCTGGGAAATATCGGAACTTTCTCTAATTTCGTGGGGCCTCCGTGGGTATAGATAGAAGGCTTGCAATCAACATAGCGGCCTCCGTCGATTAATCTTCCCCGTGGAAACCTTTATCCTCAAAGGTATTATCAATATTTCACAAGGGGGCGGCGTCGGGCCGCTTGGTATTCGGAAGGCCGTTGCCGTTCTCTCATTAAATTGTGGATCGGTGCCCATCTATATCTCATTGATATTCTTTTGTCGGGTGCTTCCTAACAAGTGGGGCCACCCCATCGCGGACTCGTTAACCCTTGAATTCCTCGATACACTGCCCCACTAAGCTACAATACTATTACCTTCGGACCAATTGGGCCTTTGTCTACGCCGCCCACCCCGAGCACCACTTGACAAAGGTCTAATTTGTGTCCAAACGTGGCCGGGCTGAGCTAGAGTTCGTTCCGGACGGACCTTTGTTCCCCGCCTTGTTCCGAATTTACATGATTCCAGAGGCTTCTCACAACAATAAAACAACTGAAACCGCTCTACTTACTAGGCAGAGTCCTCGTAAACCACCAATTTGAATACTATCTCTTTAATAAGCGTCAGCTCCACTAGGTTACAATTCATATTCAGTGACCTGCGCATTTCCATATTAAATCTTGCTAAAACGGAGCCAAATTATCTTCTCCTTTCGAGGTGCCACTCTTAAATTAATCCACTCCTCAGGGACAAAACGCAATCGTGAAATTGTTTTCCTTACCGCTGACGCCTCGAGAACAATCGTACTAAGTTTGTGCTAACGGCCATTCACCGCGCAATTTAACAGCTAAGTTTCCTATCGGCGAGGAAATTATTGTTAATACCAATGAGAAACACGTCATTCCGTTTGGCTTGTTGATAGTATTGTACTGTTAGTAATAATAATACAAATTCTATTTCTTTTCAACCTGTATGAATTTATTTGTTGTAGAAAAGTGTTTACATTAGACATACCTCACTAGAAGAAAATTACTTAACACTCAACTTTAAGATTTACAATATATAAACTTCAACTTGTCTGAAGATAGGATTGAAAGTAAATTTCACAAAAATTTTCTCCAAAAAAGAGCGTTTCCTCCGATAATAATGAAATTCCTTCGAAACGTACAACTGTTTTTTTTTTTCTTGAGGAGGAGGAGGCCGTTTTTATATTTATCACCCGAGAAGTATGATCCTTAAAACTGCAAAATCTTGGACCGATTTTTCATGCATTTAATAAAAACCACCGGGGGCGTCGGTGGCCGCAACGGTTTAGGCGTTAACACGGCGCTCATCACTGTAAGGTACAAGTCCCGGGTTCGAATGCAGGGCCTCTGGCCCAACATACTTACAAATGGACTTTTTTTCAAAAAAACCGGCACCCCGAG
This sequence comes from Cimex lectularius, assembly GCF_000648675.2. NCBI lineage: Eukaryota > Metazoa > Arthropoda > Insecta > Hemiptera > Cimicidae > Cimex > Cimex lectularius. The sequence goes on from NW_019392846.1 coordinate 439,513, forward strand.
GGTTTATATAACCTCTGCTGTTGCGAACCCTCGTAAAAAAAATAAAAACAATTTAAAAAAATAAAAACCACCGGCCGTAATCCACTCATTCGGTCCACTGTCACCATTCACGACACCAAGCAAGTCTCCTCCAGAACGCTGCTCTGAACAAGAGTATGCCTGATGACATAGCAGAAACTGACGACCCTGAGATCGATGCATCGACCACAGCTGGGCTATCGCTGAAGAGAAGAAAAGTGAAAACTACGGATCATTTTTAGTGCATAAGATGCCAGAAATTCACAAGGTTTCGGGAATATCAACGGTCTAACATTGTTTTCTTCTAGGAAATTTGGCACTATAAAATAAAACTTTTTGTTCCTACATATAACACGTTATGCTGATTTAGCAAATCTTAAAATAAACGTATATTTTGAAAAAAAACAAAACAATTTCTTTGGAATATCAACATCGGTATGTCATACATTTAAAATATCTGCAAACAAGAAAAAATCTGCCCAAATTTTTGTTTATTGATTTCCAAACTTTATTTACCTTTATGTAATATAAATCTCATGTTATTCTGTACTAATTTCTCATAGTCAACTTGGCAGACACATTATCATTATTGTACAAACTTTGCTCCTCCGTTAAAAAATAAAATAAAACCGAAATAATAATGCACTTCAACAAAACACAAAGATAATTTTAATGTAAATTGTCAATTGTATTTTAATTTAATTGTAATTATTCGATCAATATATAGTCAAACTATGTACCCAACCCTATTTTGTACAAGAATTAAATTCTTAAAAAACTACAGATTAAATAAAATATAAATATATATTAATTTTATTACATTATATTGGACAATACCGAGTGTAAGTTTTATTGGTTATTTAAAACAGCATTTACCACTAAACAACATTCTTCGTGTTAGTAATTAATTTTTCTAGCTAATGCCTTTGGTAGTTTTCTAAATGAAATAATAAACTTTTGAACATCTAGGAGGTAAAATTTCCTGTCCCGATGCCAAGGTGAAGTTGATGGTTCCTTTTTGCCTCAGTTGCTTTACGACATACTGCAGTGGAAGCTGCTGTTCCTTCAGCGGAAAACTTAGTGAAGTTCAATTGGAGACGTTCCATACTTTAAAAACTTTATAAGTGCCGGAAGCTATAAGAGCTAACTACCTGTCTGGATAGTAGATTTGTCCACCCTGTGATGAATTTCGATTTTTGAATGAAAGTTAATTTTTTTTGTAAAAAGTGAGATGTGTTGTTTACACTTAATGTGTCTCCAGACCATTTCATTAGCCAAATCATGTTGTATTCATCAATAAATTGGAAAATAAGGTTTAAGTTTTGAGAAGTTTACATATTCAATATTTATGGAAGAGAATTATTTGATTGCGAGATGTGAAAAATTAGGTTTTGTCTATGTTCAGTGGGTACAATTTACTTTGAATTTAAACCGATTTTAAAAATAAATCACCCACATAAAAATTACGTTCCCTACATTTCAATATTTTTTAGATTTGACTATTTTCATGGTAGATTTATGCCTAATTAATTAATGTAATTCTTGCAACTCTTTACAACCAATAGAAAGTCATTCAATAGAAAGTTCTGTGCTGGTGGAAAATTTATTTTTCCAAACTAAAATCCTCTAAGTTCTATCGAAATACTTGTTGTATCAGGCTGATTGAAAAACCCGTCAATACTGGAGGAAAATAATTTCCGGACCCTTTCCGCCGTGACACATCGATCGGTGTGTATTCATCGGCGTCGGCAGACGCTTCCTGCTAATAATACACAAAGAGCTCTCAGCGAAAATTAGGTTTCAATGCTTTGATCCCCAATTTCAAGCCCTCAAAATCGGCCTGAGCTTCAAGTATCAGGTGTTTGGAGAGTTTTACACGGCAAAAACACGATTCCACCCGTTAATGATTTAATTTGATAAAATGTTCGTAGCTGCTAACAAAGATTTTACAAATAGAAATATAATTGGTTAATCTAAGACTTTATAAAAAGCTTGGCTGATTTTTAAAGTATAAATAAATGCTTTACTGTTCAACAATTATTGTATAAACCTTTATGACAATTGAATTACTACTACTGTCTTTCATCAAATATTATCTCCTCTGTCAACGCGTATTGACCAATTTCATATTTTATAATCCTAACATAAGCATTAAAACACCAAAAAATAGTTTATATCATAAATATTTATCTAATGAAGGACTTGTATAAATAATACACCAAATTTATATTTACAGTAAATTTTAAAAACCTTTCGTTGTGATATGATTGAATATTATTGAATTATTGATAATATATACGCGCTGCCCTTAAAAAAAACCATCCGCCTAGTTTCTGCACGAAAAATAGCCAACTTTGGAAATTCCTATGTTCTCAGCATTTTAAGTCACAGATCTGCGCTAGGTCCAGTTTTAAAAAAAATTTACGCTGAATGAGATAGTTAAACGTTTTTTTAGGTTCAATCATTCATCAGTAAATTCGAAAAATTCGAGAACCTTAATTTCCACACTTTTAAAGAAAAAGTCAAATCGAGCTGGTGCGCCAGGACATCTTCCTGGAGCTGGCCTATAGCAATCGATAGGAAATTTTAATAAGCCTTCAATTGATCACCTTTCACTTTCCTCGACTTCTCAATCATTTTTGAGTTATTCACGATTTTTGGGCAAAAAAAACGTGGTTTTTTATGTGTTCATGGAATCTCTCTCTCTCTCTCTCTCTCTCTCTCTCTCTCTCTCTCTCTCTCTCTCTCTCTTTCTCTCTCTCTCTCTCCCCCCCCCAAAAATGCATAACTTTTGAACCGGTCATGTTTTCGCAAATTTTACGCCCTGCAACTTTTATTGCGAGGAGTTATTCAGAAAAGTGCCCAGAGAAGCGACAATTTTTACTTTGATTTTTTGGGAAACTGCTGTCGATAACCACTTGTTTACATCATCACGGAAATTTAACTTTTCCTTCCCGTTTCACAGGTGTGGGTTATAAAATTTATCGATTGCTAAAGCGTTGAGAGCGCCGTTTCCTGGAATTCCTGGTTCAACAGCTCAATTTGAAGTTTTTGTAAAAAGTGAAAAAATTAACATGCTTCCGAATTTTTGGATTTTCTGATCAACAACTGAAGCTAGGATAATAAAAAATTTCAAAAAGAATCTTGCTAAAATAAAAAAAATGAGACCTAGCGCAAGTCTGTGACTTAAAAGTCTGAGAAAATATGCAATTTCCCAAGTTGGCCAGTTTTCGTTCAATAACCAATTTTTTCCGTCCTAAAAATTTAAGGAACAACTTTAGCAAGCATTCTATTATTCATTGAAACAACCTAAGAATAGTTTTATTATCGACAAATTAATAACATGGGAATCAGACCCTCTAGAATTTTGCTGATTGAATAGACGTAATGGTTAACAAGAAAAGTGGGTCAAATATTCATGAATTGCGAATGCGAGGTTCGCCCTGCTGTACGTGGAGAAGCGTAATTCAATGAAAACGGGACCTTAGTGCTCCGGGGCCACGTCGTGAGAGGGAACTCAGCCACTGGCTTCAAAGAACTCTGTTGTAGATACGATGCATAATCTATGAAAAACCAACGAAAAAAAGGAATTTAATTACCTCAATTCTTGACTCTTGGAGTGGTTTTAAAGATGTGGCTGTTGCGACGGATGGAATGCGGGTGGAGCGCTGTAGAGTAGCTTTCGTTATGAACATAATGTGCCCCATCAAAGAACGTCTTATTTCATCGAGTAACCAATTATTTGCGAGTTGGCTCAAAAGCTCTTTACCTCCCCTCGGCTATGTCTAATTATATCGAGGGTCTAGGAGGAAGAATTATTTTTCCCTTCATTCTACCCTCTTGGAGGCGGAAGGAGCTGGCTAGAATCGAATCACTTTTAGATTTACTTAAGTTTCGTAAAGTTCATTTATAACGAGCTTTTGTGAGGATCTCTTTCGCACCGAACAAATCGTGTCATTCACGAGTATGAAGAACGGCTTGTGCCACAAAGTAAAATAATTTAATTAAAAAATCAAGTAAAATTTAAAAACTGATCACTCTGACATACGTTACATCTTCCCATTGACAATTTCTCTTCAAGGAAAAAACAGATGTGGTTCCGAGATAGTTGACGAAACGGTTCCTTTCGCGTTAGCTCTGCCCGAAGCCTCCAGTTGGGGGATTAGCTTATCCTGAGCCAAGAAAGAAAATCTCTAGCAAAAAAATAATGTTATACTTCACGAAATGAATATTTTTAAAAATATATTGTGATTGCTATTTCTTATTAAGAACAATTACCATTTAAGTAAATACGCTTCAGATGTAAATATAAAAAAGGTTAATCTTTGACACTGAAATATCATTACACAATTTGTATTAACATTTATAGTAATACCTAGAGAAAATTCGAGCTCATTAAAAACTTATTAGCATTAAATGAATAATAACTTATTGATTTTTTTAAAATATGTATGTATGTTTAAATATGTAAATAAATGTTCATTATGTGATCACCCATCGCTTGCTTAAATAAGACCAAGGCTATTTATTGGTTTCAAAATTTTGCTACAGCTTCTAATGTAGGTCAACCGTTTCGCAAATATGGTCCAAAGAAGAAAAAGACAATCCTGTAATGAGGAAGCTGACACGGGCTTCGTACGTCCACATATGGGTTCCTGTCCTTTCGAATGGGAAGGAGGGTAAACAGCAATAAACACACATTATGTGCTGCAGTGCTAACACCCAACTGTGCTTAGTGACGTCGAAGCCGCTAAGTTAAATAAACCCCCGATCACAATAATATTGAACCAGATCTAATTACAAAAAAAGTGAAGCAGCTTTCAGTCAAATATATTCTTTGCAAAACGACTTGTTGATTTAAATATGTTATTATGAGTTTAGCGTATTTTAAACAACGGTTGTTCTCTAGATAAGATTTTCGATTAATTTAAAAAAAGAAAGACGTTTCTACAATCTGGCAGACAAGATATATCAACGCACATAATTATGTATACGTGGTGATTATTAGTGACCGTTAATCGATAATTATTCCGAAATCGCGATACGGTTATCCGAAAATTATGTACACGGTTGAAACAAGGCTGAGATCTACTAAACCCTCAACGCTTTCCTGCAAAACTTGCACTGTATCCCTCTCGCGCCGTCTTCAATTATAGAAATTATTGTTGTCCTGATACTAATAATCTTTTAATCCAACTCTTCTCGTTGTTTTTGTCTGTCAAATTTGTTCCGCTAGTTCGCTACTTTCAGCGGTTTAGTCAACAGCTCTTCGCCCACACAACAAGAACTTTGTACGTAATTATTTCTTAATTGGATTCTGATCCTCAGCACGTTTCGTTATAATAATGTGTGAAAATGTTATTTTTATGCTTTATCAAGATTGATATGGTGTATCATTTAATGCGCTGATGTACAAAATTACGTACCACCCTTAAATTTCAATGTATTTAGTTTATTCATATTTTGCGAGCCAAAAATAATTTTCTTTCTTAAAATAAGATATTTAACATGAAAATGTTTATTACGTCATTCTAAACAATAATTGTTGTGTATAGAGAAAAAAATTAAAAAACAAAAATATGTTGAAAAAAAAATTTCCCCCTTAAATACCGAATAATTTCACCTCTGGCCCGAATCACGTCCGTTAAAGACCTTTGCATACCTTGGAATAAATATCTGATAAAATTCTGAGGAATTCTGCCACATACATCAAGAAAGGCCGGTTCTAACTGTTCTAGTGTGGGTTTCGCATAAGTTGGTCCCAAATGCGTTCGATTGGAATCAACTCAGAACTTCGAGCTGGCCACACCATGCACTCAATTCCAACCTCATTCAGGTAGTCATCCGCAATACGTGCTTTACCTAAGTAGCTCCGTGAAGTTGGAGATCTTCCTCGCACAATACCCAATTCGTTGTGGGCATCCAAGAAAATGCCCCAGAACATCAACGACCCACCCCGAAAATGACACCTGAGCATATACAGCATGGGGGGGGTACCTTTCTCCTGAGTGTTTACATATAAAATTACGCCTATCTGAAAATTTTTGGCAAACTCTCATCACACCTCTAAAGAAAACTGGTCCCCAATCTTCCAATGTCCCATACACATGTTCCCTGGAGACTTGAAGCCTGGACATTTCTGAGGTGATCTGATCTCGTAATTGACTAACAGTGCCTTAATGTTCGTTGAATTTCAAACCACTGTAGTAAAATTGTGGGAAAATTATATTAAATATGTCATAAATTAATTTTGTCTCTTTTCTTATACCTTTTCCTTGTGGGGACCCTTTCTCATTTTCACTTAATAATCATAACAAAAATTGTACAGCTTGAGAGAGAACATCACCTTCTGTCGCAAAAAATGAATTTCTTTAAAGCTTTTCCTAGAAACTTTATTTAAAATTTCACGATAATTAATATTTATTTCTTGAAACGAATGTTTAATGTAGTTTTAACAAAAAATAATTTAATTCGCCAGCATGCTGTGTGCAATAAAAAATCTTTCTTTGAAAACATTGCATTATTGTTAAGGAAAAAGTTTTTATAGCACTAACATGTACAATTTTCCTTATTAAAATATTGATCAGCAATCGTAATATTTTAATATGGGTATGTGGTATGACAAGCCAAGTTGCAGGCCAAAAAATAAATTGGTCGTTTGTATGGCAATTAATTTACCACTCAAAGATAGATTGGCATGATGGTGAAGAGAAATTGGATTGCGCAGAGTATTCTGGCGGTAACTTTGTGGCGTAGTGATGCATGCGGTTTCCATTTTCCAGAAGAGAGCGAATTTTCCACCCGTTTTCCTCAGGCCAAGCCGGCTGATGAAAAGTTAATCCGAGCGCAAAAGTAAATACCGTCGACCGAGGTAAACATGCTGCTTCCAACCCCGATAGAGACCTGTATTTGCTGTTAAGACAATGCCTCTTTTGAATATACGGTAATTCATCCACGGTTGACACTACAAATTTCGTCCGGCTTCCTTGTCAAACAGTGCCATTGTGTCGATTTCTTTCACCTATGGATCGAAAGGAAAATACAAACATGTGAAAACCCTTCGGGTTTAAGCGGGATTTACATTTAACTTCGGTTGTGTGTTTAACTTTGTACACAGATTAAAGCTTCCTTATGGTTGGAAATCAATATGCTAAAATATCTAAACTAGAAGAAAAATCAATCACGTATTTCTAAAAAGATATAAAACTCGTAAATCTAGTTTTACGATCAAAATAAAAGTATAAAATATTAGTAATGTTTTGAGTAAAATATACAAAAGTACACCAATCAAGAAATTTGATTTGTTAAGTGGATTAATCAGAGTAGCCCAACAATTTTCGACTAATTGATGTTTACAATAATTAGTACAGCCATTAAAAGTTTTGGTACCATCGTGTTATGATTATCTCGACGATGGCATTAAGGCTAATGTATCGTTATGTAGGCCTGTACGGACGATCCGCGTTGGCTCAACTTATGAGCCGGTAGCGGCCTATACAAAGCCCTAACTCGCTGTGTAATCATTAGTCCCACTCAAAGCAACCTAATTAGGTTTCCCTAAGCCGAATTTCGGGGAGCTGCCTCGCGGGAAAGCTTGGGTAAAACTGGAAAATATTTTCCCTGTTCAAACGGGAGATCAAGTAATACGGAGGAGCGCCAACGGAAGCAACTTGTCTTAACTTATCAAACATAGCTGAGCCGGGTGGTGATTAACCGACGGCCTAGAAATCCGATCTCTTTACTTTCAGTCGAGAAATAAGTTGAGCAAAATCTTAACAAATCTGTTCGTTAGCGTTTGAAAAAGGTTAACGTATTGCATCACTTAATGGCATCTTCATGAGAAGTGCATCACCTAACACCCTTTTCAATTAAATATTTTTGCAAACATAAATTTATGATACGGTAAAACACAAAGTTTATATTTTTCTGGAAGGAGAAAACGGGGCCCCGGACTTCTTCAGGACAACTTATGGGTACGACATTTAATTTGACAATTTTTCTCGTGGTTGTTATGAGGGATATGGTAAAATAAAATATTTTTATTTTTAAATCTTCGTCTAGCTTTCCAAACTTTATTGTATCTTCTTCGGACCTTTACAAAAAGACATATTATACATTTTAATTTGGGCCAATTTAACATCAAATATATATAAAAGCAAGACACACATTATTGTACTTATTGATATGGTGATCATGAGGGAAAATAATTTACTGATAACTAATTGGTACCAGAAACCAGCACTGCGTCCTAAATTTTTCTTCAGCACAGTCGTTTCAAAAAAAAAAATTAATATAGTTTGCGATATTACGGATAGAGGTATTATGTTAAGTGGCCTTAGATTTCATGATGAGAATAAGACGAAAATACGAGAGATGTTGAGGAGGAATCGGTATCCAATGTCATTAATTTAAAAAAAATTAATATGCCATGGATCCAATGTACCAGGAAGAAGAAACGATGCACCTGAACACATAACCTACGTACCTGAAAATGCAATTAAGAATTTTAGACCTATCACCTTTGTAAATCAAACGCCCAACAAATTAAAACTTGTTGTATTGTTGTTGTTAGAAAAAAAAGTAAAAATAGAGTATAGATATTTATTTAGAAATCGTGAGATGCGTTCTGGTGTGATGTAGGTTTCAGAAAAACATTTTCTTTATCGTGCCAACGTTTCGATCTTTATTGAGATCATCTTCGTGACCTGGGATTTACAAACATTGTTTACACATAACAATTACATTTGGATGTGGAAAAGTGAATTTATAGAATGCAAAATATATTTTTTATATATTCAATCAAAGTATTTCTACTCACTCAAAGTATTTGTCTTCTGTGTAATTGTGCCATTATTGCGTGTCGTGTCGAGAGTGCCAGTGAGATTTTGCTATTTTGTGTTTATATACGTTGGATTTTGAAGGGGTGGGGAGGGATGTCGGTATAGAAAAGACATTTTTGTATAAGGCGTCGCCTTCTTAGCGGTGAAAAGAGCCGACGAAGGGAAAAATGTGTTGGTAATGGTTCGGTCAGATTATCCTTTCAGGATTATATAAAGGGATAAAATAGGAAAAGGAAAGCTAAATTGTAGGGAAATTAGACTATGTGAAAAATATTTGATGTGTGGAATGTAATGTGTTGATATAGGTATGTTATCTGTATTGAATTTGATAAATGATATTGGCGTACCTGCGACTGAGTTTACATGTATCTGTTCTGTAATTGATGCTGTGTTTATATCAACTGAGATATATTTTGCATTGTATAAATTCAGTTTTCCACATCCAAATGTAATTGTTATATGTAAACAATGTTTGTAAATCCCAGGCCCTGAAGATGATCTCAATAAAGATCGAAACGTTGGCAGGATAAAGAAAATGTATTTCTGAAACCTACATCACACCAGACAGCATCTCACGATTTCTAAATAAATATCGATTAACGGTCCCTAATCACCACACATAGTGTATAGATTTAATAATAAGATAGCTAATAAATTTTTCGCCAAATTGAAAAGTCGGGACCCAATATCAATATTATCAAACGTAGTGTACTTACAATGATTGCCCCACTACATTCTATGACCAGAAAAAGCAGTACCTGGGAGGTTGAATCAGACAACATGCTTATGACTGCAAAGATTCAAGTAGACCAGGTTGCATTGTCAAAACATAAACAAAAGAATAAACACTCGTTTAACTTTAAAGGTATCAAGAGAAAAGAACCTGAGAAAAGAAATTATGTATATCTTCAAAGACGATAATGCGTGTAAGTTGCAGTCTGACATAAATGGGATAAGTTCAATATTTAGTGGGATTTTAAATGATTACCATACATGATGTTTTAATTGCTTTTAGTAAAGTGTGTGTGTGTCTGTGTATGTGTATGTATAATTATCTATTTTATTGTATTTAGTTCTTATTTATTAACTGGTTATTTGAATTGTAATTTATGTTATGTAAAAAAATAGTTAAAGTATTACGTTAAAAGAGGTTTATAGCTAATATTTTTGTATGATGTATGAATGCAAAGGAGAGGGAAAATTTGTTAAAAGCTCCCTCTCTTAACAGGATATAAACCGTACCTGAGAAAACCCTCACTCTAGTCATTGTTGTTTTTATTTTTACTGTCTGTGATATTATATAAAATTGTCTAGTCATTTCATAGTATAAACGTGAAGAAAAAAGTAAAAAGGTTTTCAGCGTTAGCATGGAAATAAAAGAATTTAAGTTACTTGTGACTAAAAATCTGTAAGTTCAAAAATGTCTTGTTTTTATACATATTTGAGTTAAATTGAACAAAATTAAAATATATAATATAGCCCTTTGTAGACCCGTGAAGAAGGTACAAGAAAGTTCAGAACGTTAGGCGAAGATTTAAAATTAAAAATATTTTCTTTGACCACATCCCTGATAACAACGAAGAGAACGTTATCTGCATAAGTTGGTCAATAAATGTACAAAACAATAGCAATTGTTGTTCATAGACTAATAATTTGTGAAGGACGTTTTGAAAAAAACCACAAAGCTCCAAAACGACTAATTGGTAAAATCTTTTTACTACTTTAATTAAAAAATAGATTTCTCAACATCTATATCATTTCTTCTATAATTAGGTTTGGAATATTACTATCAAGGAATACAATTCGTAACATGAACCATTATTTATTTATTTTATAAAATACAATGAGAATAAATTAAAAACTGATTGTCTTTGGATTTTTATTTTATTTTAACCCTCACAAATGGCTTTTGAAGTTAGACCCCAAAACTCTAAAGAACAAGTAGAAAAAACAATTTGGACGGTTTAATTAATGTCGCTGTAGGAATTTCATGATGTACTTAAATGTGAAATCTTGAATAATATGTTGAATGTTTATGCCATGTAATATACAATCGTAGTTACAATTAATTGTAAAAATATTTTCTTTACGTCAATTAAACCTTTTCACTGAAGTTTGCAATTATTGTAAATTAGTTCTCATCTGGAACCGTTTGATGCAGTTTTATTTTTAAGCAGTCCCACTATCTAACTTCGTACTAAAAACTACACATATTTAAAAAGGTAATTAATCTAAACGAATGTAAACATGTCTTTATAATTATAAACAATTTAGATATAAATTGTAAATGAATATTCACGTTCCCTGCGGCAAATATTGTTTTTCCTTTATTAAGACCATTTAATATACGAGTTTTCACCACCACTCGTTTAGACATGTTTTGTTTATTCCAGGAAAGCACGTTTTAATGTTTTTCTGAATTGCATCATAATGTGCAATTGATCTACCAATTTCGAAATGTATGTAGTTTAGGATTTATTTAAAATCGTTAATTAATTCGTTCAAAATTGTGTGTGCTATTGTTGATGCCGCATCTCCTAGATGTTCAAAGCATAAACGTTGATCAAGTCTGAAAAAAAAAAAGGGGGTTTGGTAATTTTAGAACATTTTACGAACCTTAAACTGAATGGAAATGCACATTAAATACGAGATACAGGTGAAATGCTAGCTGAACACGGGAATTTCTGAGATCCTTCAATTCTGACACGGAGGTATTTCGGATTAATTGTTTCAAGGAATCTCTGCTTGCTTAAGCTAACCATAAATTATTCTACCAGCCACATTTTCCTCCATGCGTTATAACATTGGGTTGAATATTGAATAGCACATTCGTGTATAATTGACTGATATGACGTTACTTTGTTGAAATTATTGTCACGCGAGGATGGGAATAAGTTAAGTTCTTAAAACTTGGTGTATAAATGTGCCTTTTGGGACTGCTCACTACAAGATTAAAGTCAACAGAAAGGCCACAACCCAATTAATCCAGGAGGGAACACGGAGCACAAATATTTATCTCATGAAACGAAATTAAAGAAGAGCCCTCTGTCCGAAGGAAGGGGGTTGCTAGGATTTTAACCTGCATCCCGGTAAAAATTAGATTACAACTCGGAGGAAGGGTGGCGTTTGTAGTTACTTTTGCATAATTAGGTGAGTTTTGCAGTCAACTCCTCTGACCAACAACACATACATACGTGAAGGGAAGAAAAGGGCAAGAAGAAAGCGCTTATTCACTATTTACATTCCAATTTCACCGTGGGGCTGGAATCTACTACCGGCTGGCTGAAATTTTAACTGTGAAAAAAGAACGATTTCCGATTTTGGTTATTTCATGAATTTGTTGTCAGAGATCAACGCTATGCTAATACGAATTGTTGTGATGTCCCTCTCTCTCTCACACTCTCACTCCCTTTCACTCTCTCATTCTCACTCTCTTTCACCCTCACTCCCTCTCTCATTCACTCTCTCAATCGCTCTCACTATCTATCTCATTCTCTCTCTCACTCTATCTCATTCTCTCTCACTCACTCTTTCTCACTCCCACTCTCTTTCTCTCTGTCACTCTCATTCACACTCTCTCTCACTCTCACCCTCTCTCATTTACTCTCTCCCGCTGTCTCTCTGACTCACTCTCTCTCTTTCACTCCTTCATGCTCACTCACTGTCATTCACACTTTCTCTCACTCTCTCATTCACACTCTCTCTCACTCACTTTCTCTCTCATTCACACTCTCTCTCACCCTCTCATTCTCACTATTTCACTCACTTTCTCTCTCATTCACACTTTCCCTCACTCTCTCATTCACACTCTCTCTCACTCAATTTTTCTCTCATTCCCACTCTCTCTATCACTCACTTTCTCTATCATTCACACTTTCTCTCACTCTCTCATTCATATTCTCACTCACTCACTTTCTCTCTCATTCACACTTTCTCTCACTCTCTCATTCACACTCTCTCTCCCACTCACTATCTCTCACTCTCACTCTTTCTCTCCCACTCTCTAACACTCTTTTTAACACAGGCAATTCATTTATATATTAAACAGACCTTCTCCATGATTTAATAATATGTAATGGCGAAAAATTATTGGGAGATTAATTCCTCTAATCCACAAATGTTTGATATGAAATGTATAATTTTAGTTTCCTTCTGCTTTCCCCAAGACAATTTCTTATGCAAATGTTTTGTATGATGTATGTTCAATAAATAGTTAAACCCGGAAAAAAAAGAATTAAGTCTTTTCTTTTATTCTTTTCACATACAAGTTTGCGATATTGTAAACATTACAATTTTACGCAAAATATGTTTATCAACCTCACTGTGCGTCGTTGTTTATAATTATTAATTTTAAAATTAGGAACAATTAATCGTAAATAATAAATTAATGGTTCAGTTTTTTATAAGAAGAATTTAAACTATAAATGTTGTTGTAATTGTTAAGTGTAATAAGATGAAATAATGAACGTTTCCCTGAAATAACTTGTCATTCCGCTCTTATTTTCATCAACCGTGCTACAAGAGGAGCGAAAGTACGTGCCAAATCTCCCTTTTATTTTCGCCCGTATGATCAAAGGGCGTCTTACCCTTTTCCTGCAAAGTTAAATTCCTCCAGCCGAATGTTGGGCACTATTTTGCTTTTGTGCCTTTTATGAGACGGCGACCTTTCTGGTTTCGTTTCTTAAAAGAAAAAATTTCGCATTCTTTAGCACTCCGCGACAGTTTGTTGACTACTCTCGTCTGCTTTCAGGGCCAGTTTTATTTTGTGGACGCAGAGTAATATGTCTAACATTTTATAAGGACGTATAAACATTTTCTGGTAAGAGGTTGTTTGATTTGATACCTTATTTTAGGTTTTATGATGGCATAACTATGACGTTCATTAAATTTTTAATGGCATTATATATTTTATATATATTTTAAAGGCGTATAACGAGATTTTGTCATTTGCCATTTATTTATTTGGCATTTCATCTATCATAGCACGGATAACGAAAGCGAAAAAATTGTCCTTTGCCAATATATCGTAGAATTTAACAGTTTTATATATGACAATGTCAAATACATATGAATTCTCACATTTTTAGACTAAAAAAATCTACATGTATCACAGCATTTTAGACGCGGATCTTCTAGAACGAGACGCCAGTTACTGAAAATAGTCCTGCTTTATTAGGTTTTCCTCGAGTGAATTTTTTTTTTTGCTGACGCAGGTTTAATTAAATATTTCGACCGGTGAGGAAAATCGCAAAAAATAGAAAGGGGGATTTTGCTTAAAAAAATGTTTCTAGAGCAAAAGTGCAGGGCTAGAAGAAGGACGTTGATTAGTTAAATCTGGCTTCTCAGTCAAAGGGTATTATAAAAGCAATTGTCAATATTAAACTGAAAAAACCTTTTAAATTACGGTATTTTTTTATTCAACTATATCTCGGGTCTGAGTAATTCCTTTTTTTTACTGTGAGTGAAATTGATTATAATACATTTTAAGTAACGTAACATATAAATTATTCGGAAATCGTGAGATCGGTCTGATGTGACGTAGATTTCAGAAAAACATTTTCTTTATCGTGCCAACGTTTCGATCATTATTGAGATCATCTTCAGAGCTCAAAGTGTTTGTTTTCCGTGCAGATGTGTCATTCTTGTCTGTCGTGTTGAGAGGGGCCTCACACCAGACCGCATCTCACGATCTCCGAATAATCATTGACTTACGGTCACTAAACACCACACATTTCTACACGAGAAGAACGAAGAACATGGGATTCTATGAAAAAATTTCAACTACATATGGACACAAGCAAAGAGTATTCTGAAGGACATCGCCAACAATGTGAACAAATTCACTAGTTTTCTGGTCCGCTTGACCAATTAATATCGTTCAATTAATTAAGGTTTTTAGTTGAGATAAAAAGTCAGTCACGAGCGGGATTCGAACCCACGATGTTCGGCTTGATACGCGCCTACTCTGCCACTTGAGCTGGTGACTGCGAACCACTCGGGCACTAACTTCCATCTCAACCCCACTTTTTTTAATTTTTCCTCCTTTTTGCCTTATGAGTCTAATGCCAAATGAGAAGAAACTTGCATCGCCTATCAATCAGAGAACTTTTTTGTTGAAATGCAGACAACACAAGTTATTTCTTACTTACACACTCAAAAAACAACTTGAACTTCACAAATGCCACACTAACACAGCCAAATACCAGAATTAACGACACACAGGGGCACTCTCAACACGACAGACAAGAATGACACATCAACACGGAAAACAAACACTTTGCGCTCTGAAGATGATCTAAATAAAGATCGAAACGTTGGCACGATAAAGAAAATGTTTTTCTAAACCTACCTTACACCAGACCGCATCTCACGATCTTCGAATAATTAATGACTAAGTCACTAAACACCTCACACATTTAATATATAAATTTTTTTAAATATAGTTCATTCTAAGATTCTCGTGAGCACATTATAGATGAAACTAAATTATAAAAAACCATCATGATTTCTACTTTTGTATATATGTTTTGGTGATCTTATTCATGAGAGATTTTTTGGTACAATAGAAATTTTTTTATGTTCCTTAAAAAACAGAATAATTGTTTTAAATCTTCATAATTTTTACTGTACCTGTTTTATCATTTGATGGTTAAATGTATAAAATAATTTAAGTGAGGTGACATGGATTCTTTTTTGGATTTTTTTTTTATATCAATTATTTATTTTTATGATGGAATCTATCACGAGGTTTAGTAATAAACAAGTGACAACTTTTGGAAAATTCTGCATGAAACAATATTCGAAGAATACCCAATACCGTGAACTTTTATAAAGGGCAAGATTTAATACGGCTAATTATATGTAGAAAGAGTTGAAAAAGGAGAAAAACAAAAGAGGGTCGTGGTCGTGCCCTGAATCCCTATCAACTTCGAAGGATCAGGTAATGATCTGATCTTGGGCCTCTTTAAAAGATCTTATTTGTTCCTTGCTGCTAAATGCGTTTCAGACGTTTCAATTTAAAAATGCTTTATTCGCATGGGTTAAACTAAGTTTTTATTTTATTGTAAAAAATCCTCCTTTAATCGATCTGGGTATCAAAGAGAGATACGGCATTTCCAAATATAAGGAAATGGCAAATCATTCGGAAGAATGGCTAATGTGATTCACCTCGATTCAGAATTCAAATCAATTCGGCTCAAAGGCCTTACCTTTAAGAAATACAGCCATCTTATAAATATTTTCATTGTTAACATTTTACCCATTTCTCGGATAAAATAATATATTATGAAAATTTTAAAGCAAATATTTTTATTGGAAAGTTATACCATAGCATTTCGAAGTAATAATGACATGATAATTATTTTCCGGTCTTTATTTTTAATTATAATTCGTGAGAAAAATAGTTAGGGTTTTAAATTTTAATGGCATTGCGTGATTTTGCTAAAAAACAACGATAAATCCTTGACTACTTTCAACTAGGCAACTCTATTTTTTCGCTAATACTTGTCGACAGACTATTATATGAGACGGAATTATATTTTAACCTGTGGTGACAGCTGAAAGGAAACCTTTAAAATTCAATTTAGAGCCTGTGATAAAAGTTTTCAGAACTGCTAGTTCACTGCTATCATAATACACGATACAATTATGTCCATTATCCCTAAAAACCTTTTTTATGAATCCTTCGTGCTCATAAATTGTGTTTTATTTTTAAATTTTAGTATTTAGTCTTATCATTCATTAAAAATTTGTGTTGGGTAAAATTGAAATAATTCTCTCAATAAATGTAATTTACCATGAACAAATACAATTTTTTTTCCCATTACATTTATCTTTTTCTTTCCGGCTATTTTAACCTCTCTGAATGTGAATATAATAGGGGTATTCACGATGTTAGTAAGATGTTAACTCATGTTAACTCGAATAGAGAAATATCCAGTAAGATCGTGGCCGCCCTCTTCTTTTCTTAATGTTAAACGTTAAGTTTTCCGCAATGCTGCGCGTGTCGACTGGTAGAATCAGAAATAAAGCTATAAGAGTCCTTGAAGGCTTCTTTTTGTTTGTTTTGGTTTTCTTTGGGTTAAATTGTAAGATCCCAGGAAGGAAAATTAATCAACTCTTTCATTCAAAATGCTAAGTAATGCACTCGAAAAGTACTAACAAATGACACGCTTCAATTCGTGCCGACATACCTAACCTGTATCCAAGATTTAACAGTCTACAAATTTATAGGATAGGGGATGTATCTATCATGAATGAGAGTATAAGGACAGGTCAGAAATTAATAAAAGAAATGTATCAGTCTGATTTAATTAATGCGTATTTAAGAATAAGCAGAAGTGTAAACAAAAAACAGCTGTTAAATTCATGGCTGCCATGTTGGTTACCTACGCCCTAACGGATAGCAAAGTGACTACATTTTCGATCTAACACCTAACATTGGCTCTGGCCTTTTAGATCGAGTAATGTTAATTGACCGATTCTTACAAGTCTACGTCATCATTTTTCGCGATCTAACAGGACCAAGCACACTTAACATGGTTAAAGATCCTGAATACCCTTATTATTTTCGAGTTTATACTATTAAGTGTCTTTAGTTAGAAATCAATGTAGATAGATCGAACAGTGTTAACTAGCCGATTCTTACATGTCTTCGTCATCATTTTTCTCGATCTAACAGGACTTAAAAGAATTAACACAAAGATCGTGAACACCCATATATTGTAAGTATTTTACGTCATTCTGTTCAAATATAATAATAATAAAAATCTGGAATTTTGGAATTACTTTAATGCGTTCTCGAATATAATCTGATGCATTGATTCTAAATTCAGTTGCTCTTAAAGCACAATATTTATTATGAAAAACTTATACTCTTTCTAAAATTCCTTCATTTAGCTTTCCTTTTGTTCTTAACCAAATTAGCTTTAGGATTTATTTAAAACACTGGCGGCCATTGAAATCAACCGGCTCATTCCTAGACTCGAAAATGACTAGAGCTCAGCAGCGAGACGGAACGCCCTGACGCATGAATATGTGCCTGGGTTTGCGTTATGTGCTCAGAAGTATGACTGTGTATGTCATGTTCCAGCGGGACGTGTTTGGACTACGGTGAAACCGCTTCTTTTCCACCGACCTACAAAGCCAGCCCTCTAATGTGCTATATTTATTCCATGTGGACCGCCACGCCCCCCTATAATGTCACGATTCAAGGCCCGACCCCCTTCACAATTAGACTTTAAACTGCGTCCCTTATCACTTTTATAGGACCCATAAAAGGGTTCACTTTGATCATGATTTTATTTAACAAACAAAATAAAGTTCAGCTCAAGGCCCTTATCTCGGGAAATTTTATACGAACATTTCATATTTCGGTGTTTCTCAGTTGAGTTAAGCTAGAAAAATTGTAAACTTTTATTTTTGTAAACAAGTTTCATTATCTATAAAAATTGTTGATCAATTATTTGACTGTTGATCAGCAATTTTCGCCAATAATAATTACAACTTTTTCAATTTCATGATTTGGCTGACTTTTTACTTTTTTAGGAAATAGAATAAGGCTCACTTATATGCATATTCACCTAGCAAATAAATAACTATGACCAAAATTTTTCTTTCGCAAAGTTAGTAAAAAAAAATCTTTATGTCTCTTGTCCGACTTAGGTTAGAAAAATTGAACGAATTTTTGAACTTGCTAGACCTGCAATTACCCAAAAAAAAGTGTTAAGACGTTAGCTCAGTAGGGTCAATTTGTTCATTAATTATTTTACGTGTTGTTTAATAAATACCACATAAATAAATTAAATATCTTATGAAGGTGTCTTCCACTTGACTTAGGACAAACGAAGTTTCACTTAATATGAATTATTTTAATGAACGAACCATGATTAAAAAATATATTGAACCGTTTCATTTTCTAATGTAATAAACTTAGACAACAGATGGGAAATTTTACGCATTGTAGTACGAAAATTTGTTATCGAGATTATAACGATTCTTTCTCACTTCGTCCAAAAGGTATGATATAGTTCACAATCTAGTATCCGGATTTTTATTAGCTTCCTTACTTATTTGTACAGGATTGAACGTTTGTTTGCGTGGTCGTAGAACATTTTCCTTATTATACCTTAGTATAATGCAGTATTTGTGGCAGTTTAGCCGTCAGAACCTGCCACCACCAACATTTTCATAATAGACCAGCAAACATCTTATAGAGTGGTATGTTTTCAGCCTTCAGAGGTGATGAACTTTTAATTTGGTCGATACCGATCAATTTTTTTATTGGTAATCTTTGGTTTGGTCTGTTGCCATATTCAGTGTGGGGTCTTTAAACAACTGACAATTCTACAAAATATTTTCTATTTTGTAAAATAAAACACAAAGCCAAATCTGAGGATGTCAAACTGCTGAAACGCGTGTGATAAATAGGTTGACCGAAATTATCGTTAACTTCCAACTACAAATATTTCTGTAAGTAAGACTAGGTTCTACTGCTTCTGAAGTGCGTTAAGGCGAGAATTTCGTTAAGAAATCAAGTGGTTTCTTGTGCTGTTGTTCCATCAGGTGTGACTGTGTGAACATTAAAGTGTCTAGTGCTTTTGTCTTCTTCCTGTGGCCTCGATAACAAGTGAGAGAAGTCAGTCTTTTTTCCACTTTCTCACAGTGCAGAAGTCTACAGGTTTTGTTGTTGTTTTTCCTTCTCGATCATCGAGAGACTTGATCGAAAAGGCGAAATTTCCGAGGTCGTGTAATGTGTAAGTCACAATTATTTTTATAAATGAACTTTTGTGTATGAACAATTTATTAATACAGTGATCCACGTATGCTTAATAGTCATAATTGACCTATCAGTTATTTGAGTTAAGCATACTTTTTATCTGAAGTCTTAGTTGAGATGAAAGAGCTAATGTAACGATGCGGATTCGAACCCACGACAAATTAATACGCCGCTGTTCTGACGACTTGAGCTATCATGACTTCGATCCACTCCGTCACCAACTCCTTATCTCAACCTATAAACTTTCGAATTTTCCATTTTTTTTGCTATATTTTTAAGCTGAAGATCGTGGGTTCGATTCATCCTCGTTACACTAGCTTTTTCATGTCAATCAACAACTTGGATAAAAAGCATATTTAATTAAAACTTTATTAATTTTAATCAGTAATACCCATTTGATTTTCAACAGTTCGAGAAAGAATTGTTCTTCACTTTTGGCCAACCTGGCGCATTACAGCAAAATTTCGTATTCATTCGCTTCTTGCCTTATCACATTTGGCGTTTTTCTAACTTTAGGACAGATTTCCCGTAATTTCAACTGATTTGTAAAAAAAAGGGGCTGGAGCGCGGATATATTCTCGTGTGACATGCAGCAACAAATCAAGGTGCCCACCTCGTTCCTGAGGGTGAGCGGAGTGCCGAGGTTATCGCCGCCGGCAGGAAAAAATAAGAGAGGGAAAGGAATGGCTCGGGCGCCCTGTTTACAAAAGGGCAGAGTGATAAAGCAGCCGGCCCTAAGAGTAGCGGATATATGGGAAGCTCTCCTCGTCTGGGAAGGTTTAATGAAAATGAAGAAGGCAGGTCCCATTAGCCCCGGACGTATGTGAAAGACGCGTGCTCTTCACTCATCTGTTATTAAACACTGAAAACCTCTCAAGCGAACACTTGTAGCTCTGCAATCAATCCACTTTATGTTTCCAATTACATCGAGGCATAATTTTCCCATTTACAGCTACCCTGACTTAGCATTTTTATTGATGATGAATTTTCTAATTGCCCTTTTCAAAATCCTTATAACGTATTTTAGACTGTATTGCTGACATTTTAATTAAAGCGGACAACGAAAACTAGTGAATTTCATAAGTTAAAATGAAGTATACCTTCACTAAAGCTCTCCGTGGCCATTTCATTTGTCGCCGAGAATCAAATAGATTACACGACATTTGAAAAATGGCAAAAAGGAGGGAAAATTCAAAAGGTGGGGTTTAGATGGGAAGTTAGTGTCCGAGTGGATCGAGGTCACGATCTCTCAAGTGGTAGACCAGCGGCGTATCTAGCTGAAGATCGTGGGTTCGAATCCCGTTCGTGACACTGACTTTTTTTGTCTCAACTAAAAACGTTAATTAATTGAAAGATATTAATTGGTCAAGCGGACCACAAAAACTAGTTAATTGTATTTAAAGATGTATTAAACTTTTTTAATTGGAACGTGTAATGCAAGTACCTGATTCTACTGTTCTGATTTTTTAATGAAACAGGCCGTTTTATTTTGTATATAATGCTGATATTGTTGTGCAGCCTATTGTACATTAGGAGTGAATTTACTTATTAGCGTTAATGTGCAGTGTCGATGGCGGAATATTGAGTAGCTTCAATTATGTTAGTTATTTTTTAATAGTTAAAAAGGGCGATGAAGGAATTGGAGGTATTCGAGTACTCCTCAACCTTAACAGAGTGAATCGTAAGAAAGAATTTATTTACTCGTGTGAATGGGTTTGTCTTAAGAAACTGATTGAGTTTAGGGCTGAAATCACCTGGAGTTGATAGCCCTGGAGCCAGGTGGCTGGTCAAGCGGACCACGAAAACTAGTGAATTGTGAATAACTGTGTGTCGAATTTTGGGTAAAACGTAGTTAATATGCTGAATTCAGCATCCTAGGAGGAGCTGTGTCCATAGGTTCTTAAAAAAAAGTTCAACCCGATAAGCATCGATTCGGTTATGCATGTTATTTCACGTTTTCAGAAAGTGATGTAAAACTGGAAAAGTCAATTTTCATTACTCTTCAAAATTAACTCTCTAAATCTGACTATACACGTAATATAATTCATGCAGATTTCTGATTTTATTTTCATTTCATAAAAACGAATTTTTTAAATGAATATAAGTTTTTGGAAGAGCAGTCGTTGACGGTATACTTACTTGGAAAAGACGGGGCCTAGACCTGCTAAACCCGCAATGTCGTCCTGTAAGGCTGACACTCTATAAACCTCGCGCCGCATTTTTCCTTTCATGAGGATCTTTGTTCATTATCAATGTACGTACATACAGATGTTGCCACTTTCGATATTGTTAAATTATATTTTAAAGCAATATGTATAAAAATTATAATTTCAGGTTTTTCAACCCTGAATATCTGATTTCATATCATACCTCTAACCAAATTGATAGTAGTTGTGTTTTGTACGAATGAGTTGGTTAAATTCATTGGTTAATTGATATTTTTATTAATGAACAATCTTTTGATATGAACATAATAAAGTAAAGGGAATCTGTTAGCATTGAACAAAAATCAATTTCTATTGTGTCAGAATGACTGAGAGGCTCTACCTACAAACATTCTGCTTTTCTTAATTACTTATCCGTCAAAAAACGTTTATTGTATATGTAAATTTATATATTTTATTTATTGTTGGTTTGTTATGGTACATTACTAAAAAGTTTTATGTAACAGTGTAACTATTATCAAGATTTTAACTACTGATCTACCACCTAACTATGTTTAAAAAAATTTTAAAAATTGAACAATTTTTAAGACAGATTATAATTTGAATCTTTGAAGAGCCTGAGTAATATACGTAATGAAAAACCTCTCATTTTTACCACATTTCTAATAAACATTTATTGAAACTTGACCAACCACTGATTAACAAATTTACGCGTCTAGATATTTTTTTAGTTTCACAATTAACAACTAATTCTGGCGTATTTGATGATGTGTGGTGAATTAAGATAGGGTTTAGGTGCTGAGCAATTATGATCCCGGAGGTGCAATTAGGTTTGGAATGCGTACGGCCTCACCGATAATACGTTCCTGAATTATGACGAGAATCTGGCCGTTTCCTTTTGTTTGTCTGTTGCCGAGGAAAGAGTTGTCACCTGCCATTTTCTGGCCCTTTCTTTTCGTCCGAGTTTTCCACAATTTTCACAATGGGTTTTCACCTCTGGGCCGCTTGGTTTAAACAATCGCCCCCCCTCCCCGACCACCGAACCGGTGGTTGTTTGCATTGTTGCCGGTGTCATCCCTTCGCTGTCAATTTCTCACTCGGCACTATCTATTTCTCTCTTCCTTCCTTTCAATATTTCTTGTTTCCTCTCCACCTTTTGGATTTCGATAAATAAACCGCGTGGGGGCTGATATTCATCCCTTTAAACTAAAACAACATTGTTACCATACGTATACGTCCCATTGTAGTTATGCACTAATTATATTATACTTTAATCTTCAATATATAACGAAAAATAGAAAATCTTGAAAAATCATCAATCCATATGAATTTTTTATGATATATTTTTACTTATTTAAAACGTAATTTTATGTGCACGACATTTGTGAAAAAATGCAATAACACGGATGTGATTCTAACTCATGGTTTACAAATGATGAACCCAATAAAAAACTATGAAGTTAAACAATTATAAATGTTTCTAAGTCAATTTTTAAATAAATCATTACGCAATCTACTTCAATAGAACATAACTTAGAAAATATCTGAGATATTGCAGACAAAAAAATTGTTTACAAATTTATCTCTCATAAAACAGATCCTAAAACAAGCGTGATTCATAAAAAATCGGTTGTATTTATTGCATCAATGCTACTTTTATGGCTGGTGGATGATCGTAAAGGAAATTTACTCCCTTTCATTCGTCGGTCATACCGCTTAAATCAATGGATATCAGTGTATTATAGTAATATCTAAATATATACCAACTTCTTAAACATCCTGAAAAATTTTTACTACGCGTGAATGTACATATGCAATAAACCCTTCTTCGAGAAGAGGTTTACATTTAACATGAAAGTCCATAAAACAATTCCTGTTATTGAGGAGGTTATAACTATTAAGTGCCATGACGAGGGATCAGAACAATTTACAATATTTTGTAAAGAAGATCCAATACAACATCAGTTTAAACTACGTAGGTCGATCAACGTCAACTAGAATTTACGATATATTTTATAAACTCTCAAGGCAAATAGTGGCATTTGAACCCAGAAACGTTAGCGTATTGGATGTCGTAACGTCTCGGTTGTTTTCATCCCAATAAAATATTTACATATGACGATACGACCAATATTACTGCATAGATACTTTGCCTTGTTCCGTTCTATTTATTGATAAATAATTTTTTAGCTACAGAAACGATTTCACCTTTTTACATAAGTATAATTTTTATATTCACTAGTTTTCGTGGTCCGAGTAGATCGAAGTCACGATAGCTCAACTGGAAGAGTAGCGGCGTATCAAGCCTAAGGTCGTGGGTTCGAATCCCGCTCGTGACACTGACTCTTTTATCTCAACTAAAAACCTTAATTAATTGAATATATTTTTTATGTTTATTCTTAAATCGGTGTTATATGTTTGTATTTTACATATATATTTTTCGTATTTTGGAATCGAAAGAAATATATTAAATTTATTAGTTATCTCCCATCGATATTTACCTTAATTATTTTCTATATGTACTGTGTGAACGTCTTTTTATTTATTTATTTACTTATTTATTTTTTTATTTTTTTTATTGTACGAGGGTTCGCAACAACAGAGGTCATATCAACCATCGGGGTGCCGGTGGTTTTGAAAAAAGTCCATTTGTAAGTTTGTCGCGTTTGAATGCAGGACCGCTGGATTCGAACCCGGGACCGTCACCTTACAGTGAGTGCTTAAACCGTTGCGGCACCGACGCCCCCTATCAAATTTCTTAAAATCACAAACAAAAATTTAATCTCAGGTAACAAATAAATCGTTTTATCTCAGATATTTTCCGAAATGAACTTCCGTTACTACATGATTGTTAATATATTTAATCTTTATAACGTCTGTTATTAGGTAGCATAAAGCGAGTCTACACAAACGATAATTGTGATTCAGAAATTAATCCCGACTGGATTTGTATCGGATCTCTCGGCCGATGGTAGTCGGTTATATGTCGCCCGTTCCAGGGTCATAATAAATTACTAGGCTGGATGCCAATCTCGTTTGCAAGCATTCGTATTCCATTTCCTTTTTGAGTTTTTGTAAAAATTACACGCCGTGATTTATGTTCGATTTATGTTGAACGGTGGGCTATTTATAAAAAATAATTCCCCATGAGCGTTTAAGCCGAGCGTGTCACAAAAGGCAAAAACAGAGTTATGGATCGTTGTTTGGTTTAGGGCCAAAGATGGGGTCACTTTGACAAAGATAGGCCAGAGCCCCGAACTTAAATCATCCCAAGGTCTCAAAATTTATGCCACTCTCCATTTTACTATCCACTTGCAAACACAAAACGCCCTTATTAAAATATGTTTACTTCAATAATTCATTGTTAACGGTGTATAAATACGACTCTGACAATTATAATTTAATCATGGGAAGCGAACAATATTAAAAGTCGTCAAGTAGGTTTGAAAGTGCTTTTAAATTAAACGTTTTTATGACTAAACCTTGGAAATTGTCAAAATTAAACAAATACTGTTGAACGAAGCAAATTTTTATTTGCTGCCCTGATCATTTGGAGATCGTGAGATGCGGTCTTGTGTGACGTAGGTTCGAAAATATTTTCATTGTGGTGCCAACGTTTCGATCTTTATTGAGATCATCTTCAAGGCCTGGGATTTATAAACATTGTTTAAATATACAAATACATATAGGATGTGAAAAAATGAATTTATACAATGCTAGCAATGTTAGACTCAATCAAAGAAATTGTACTCACTCAAAGTATTTATTTTCTATGTCATGTTGAGAGTGCCAGTGAGATATTGATGTTTTATGCTTATGTACGTTGGATTTTGAAGGAAGTGGGGATAGAAATTCATTTTATATGAGGAATCGGCTATTGTGATCATTGAAATTTACACATTACACCCTACCAAATGAATAGCTTTTCAAGTCTATTTGATACAAAGCATGACTCATCAAGTGTTTTGTAGCTATTAAAATTGTTAATTAACTTAGATTTTTGTTTCACGCATGTGCGTTGGCGTGGATCTTCGTTAATTGTTCAGGGAAGTTTCAACTCAGATCGGTAGGACAGCCGTTAGGAAATAAAGCTTAGGTCGAGATCGACGATGGTGTTTACAACTGGAATGGAATTACACACAGGTTCATTTCAGTGTTTCCGAGTCCCGACGTGTTTAAAATAGTTAAGGACGAACAAAGTAAGAGCCTTGTGACCCATACTCATAGTTTACCAACATATTAAACACTGCTTGGCGCACCTCTTTGCTCCTGGAATGTTCACGAAAACCCCGGCTGGAGAATGAGATGAAAATTTAATAGATGAGAATGCACTCGCATAAGCCCAGCGTCTACTAAACGGAAACTAATTCCGAGTTTAATTTAACTTTCTAACATATGATTTCAATTTAGTCTTTTCCATGTTTTGTGGAAATTAATTGCCGCATGAGTTCTCACGCTTTTAAATCCTTGTATATTTTTAGCATTGTTAGGGTTTATTTCCATACAGCGATTCGCCTAATTTAATACATGATTTCCATTAAACTTCTACAAATATAATTATTTTGTATCCACTATAAGTTTTACCTGGCCGTCTTCGATGTTTATAACCAAAAAAATTATAATAATTATTAAAATAATCTACAAGATAAAAGAAGAGTTAATTTGATTGAATTTTAATAATTTGATTTGGAATTATTTTAAAACTATAGTAAATTTTACAGAGAGAGTAGAAGAAAATCGAAGTAAATTGTTTACAGCAATATTTCTTTAATGTGACATATCATTTGATTTACAGTAGAAATTTATGGTGTATTGCTCAATATTTATACTCTGTACGTTCTTAATGTTTTATTAGGCAAAAAACAAGCATTTTTCTCCTTTCATAAAAAGCACATTAAATGATAGTTTATTATGATTATAATACGACATATCTTAAAATTATAGGGCATTTACGGTTTTTTTGTTAACCCTGTTAACTCTGTTAGGTCGTGTTAGATCAAGAAAAACGATGACGTAGACTTGTAAGAATCGGCTAGAATAAGCTAGCTATTGGGGCGTCGGTGGCCGCAACGGTTTACGCGTTGACGCGGCACGCATTATTGAAATGTAAAGGCTCCGGGTTCGAATCCAGCGGCCCCGAAAAAAATATTTAAAAAAATAAAAACTAGCTAACCGGGTAGGGCCAATGTTAGATGTTAAGTGAAATCTGAACAAATAATTTATTTCGTTAATTTCTTACTATCCTCGTCCTCTCAAAGAGTTGATTAATTTTCCTTTTTTACAAAAGTTTGTCATCTTACAATTTAACTCAAAATAAAGTCGTAAGAAACAACAACAAGCCTTCAAGGACTGTTATAGTTTTATTTTTGGTTCTACCAGTCGCCACGCGCAGCATTGAGGAAAAATTAACCTTTAAAATGCTAAAAAAAAGTGGGGGCGTTCACGTTCTTACTGGATATTTCTCGATTCGAGTTAACACGATTTAACAACTAACAGACATCGTGAATACTCCTTATTTATAGGTTGGTTATCAACGTTGATATTTCTTGTAGCGCCATAGCTTGGAATATATAATAACGTAATATTGTTTATCAGAAATATCTTGTCTAAAGTGTTATAAATCAGCATGATTTTATGTTCGTTGGTTTACCAATTTATGAGAGATTTGCTTGTGTATTTTATGCAAATAAAATTTCTATACTCATGATTACTTAGATAAAACAGCAAAAAATTATAAATTTCATTTTAATATTTTTTAAATACTAATTCATTTTACTTTAGTTTCGAGAAAGGTTCTTTATTATGTTCATCCATAATTAAGTATAATAAACAGTTTACGGTTAAGGTTTTTTTTGCCTTGTATCTTCTGCCGTGTAATCAGCATCAATTGGTGCTTTTAACTAGCGAAAGCGGTTTAGAATTGTACTTGGGTAAATTTTGAGCATTCTGAGGATTGTTTTTTTACTGGAAAGATAAATTTCATACGGTTATCACAATTGTATTTAATTGATTTAATATGGTTATTAAATTAAAGGTAATTAATAGTTACGTAGTACATAGTGCTCAATTTAACTATTCAAATAGTTTAGTATCTTTCTAATAGAAATGTAATAGAATTTTTTGGCATAAAAACGGGTCGCATTATTCAACCCATGGTAAAATATGTGGAACGCTTTCAGTTGAATTTTTATTCTACATCGGATGCCGTTTTATCAAATTCACTCGACTGAACATAACAAGAACGAAAAGGTTTTTTCTAAATAGTCCAGAGGAAGCAGGTTAAAATGGTTTTGCGCGAAATTACTACATTTGTTACTTAGACGAGAATTGAGTGGCCTCCCTCACGCTTGGACGGATATTGACTATAATTTCCTACCAAGTAAGGTTCCCTATAGGTCACCTTTCAGAACGCATGATGCTGAAAATAGGGTAAAATGAGATTGAAAAATCTGCAGACGTTTGGATTATGTCCCCAACTGTTTTCGGTTGGAGAAGTAGATAAAACCTGAATTGTAGACATAGCTGTATAATATAGCTTACAGAAAAAAATTATGTATGAGATTAATATTTTTATGTAATATCAATAATAGTTTATATTTCAAATTTTTAAATCGCCAATAAATCAACATAACTCAACAAAAATTAATTGTTTATCTGTTAAGAAAAAATTATGTGTAACTTTCTGATGAGTATTAAGTAACAATACTAATTTTCCCTTTTCCATGTTTTGCCTCGTGATTCTTTAAATTCTTTAAACAAAGGAGCAGAGTTGGGTGTGAAGAAGTTTCAATTTATTAGGAGGTCTCACGTGGAATTGACGGTCCATTTTTTCCATAGGCATTATATGGTTAACTGACTTTTTTTAGTCTTGGCAGACTTGTTGATCTTTCCTCTCCCTAAAATAATGACAACAACAGTGACATTTAAATATATAATTTAAACATTTTTCTCTTTTTATTTACATTTTCATTTTGCGCATATTTCTGGACTTTATTGTTTATAAATGACAATCTGAAATGTACAAGCTTTTCTTGAATAAACATGTTGATAAAGGCAAAGTTCAACGTTTACCAACATAAAATTGTTGGAAGTTGTATTGAAGTATATGTATGTAATATATATATATATATATATATATTGGTCACTAAACACCACACGTTTTTTTATACATTTTTTATANATAAGTTAAAAAGAACTGTCGACCCACCTTGTTATTTGATATTACGCCGATGCCTTCACCACCTGTAATGAATGTATGTAATATATATATATATATATATATATATATATATATATATATTTTAAGCGAAGAGCTATTATCGGGTTGAGTTAGCCCTATTCAAAAGATATACCTTTAAACTTTATTTGTACCTTTTAAAATGTTAGCTTAAAGATTTTACACTTGTTCATTATGTTTGGTCTCCATTCAATTGTTCTTTCATTCAACTAATTAAGTTTTTTTTTTCTTTCAGGTAAATAAATGCCGGATCGCTTCGAGAATATGCGTAAGGTAGGATTAATTAAGGTTGAGATTGTTTGAGTTTGGCGTCGACACGGGATAGGGCGGGCCCTTATCCCTTATAAAGGGGGTTGGAAGGAATTTAGCTCGTCTCATCAGTGGAACAGTTGATTCATGTTGGGTGTGTATTCATCCGGTAACTCGGTCAATCCAACCTTGGATTCGGATAAAATCCCCTTAAATTAGAACGAAGCCCGGGAGATCCACGCAAAGCGCCGCCGACCCTCGGTAAATATTGACTCCCACTTAAATACACCAGTTAAAAGAGTTTTAATTTTTTTTCACCCCTTTTGACGGCGATAAAATTTCGCGGGTCTCGCTTTTATTATTCGAGTTTGGTAGTCATTTGCATTCTTTGTGGTAGCGCGCTGCCGACGAACGGCCCTGATTTCAAGTTATGTTTTGAAATGACAGTCATTTTTTTCGCCCCTTTCCCACTTTTTCGGATGGACCTACATCATAACATTTTGTAGTGAGGCATATAGTACATCCAGCAAGTAGATTTTCAATTCAGGTTATCCATTCCGTTTTTAAAAATTCCGACACACTTACGCGATTCAAGGCTATGCGACGCTACCCGACGCAAATCCCAAGTCCAATTTTCCATAAGATTGTATGACCCCCGTGCACATCTGCCCGATGCTATGCAACCCTACCTTCCTCTACGCTATGCGATCCCCACTGTCCAGATTTTCGTCGGGTAGCATCGAGTAGAGTCGAAGACAAACCAACCAGACACTCATATTTTTATTCAAACTCCATGAATTATTGTCGTTATATTAATTACAACATACTTACTTTAATATAAACCACATTAACCGAGGTCAAAAATTCATTAGTTTTTGTTTTAAAAAAAAATTGGTAGAAAATTGATCAAAACACAGGAATACAATTTTTTGATATAATGAATTTAAATGACAATTTATTATAGGGGTTTGCTCATAAAATTTAACTAACAATTTGTTACTCAGTTTTGCTCATAAAATTTAACCAACAATTTATTACACGGTTTTGCTCAAAAATTTAATTAACAATTTATTACATGGTTTCGATCATAAAATTTAACTAACAATTTATTTCATTGTTTGGCTTATAAAATTACACGATTTTTGTCGAGCGAAGTCAGAATAGGACACTCATATTTTTGATAGTTTATTTCAAACTAAGTATATGTAATTTTATCGTTATATTAATTACAACACCCCTATTTTAATGTACACCAAATTAAACAAAATCAAAAATTCCTCAGTTTTTATGAAAATTATTTAATTATGATGGTTAGGCAGAAAATTTATCGAAACACGGGAATAACTTTATTTAAAACAATTAAGTTTAACAAACAATTTATTACATGGTTTTGCTCATAAAATTTAACTAACAATTTATTAAAAAGTTTCGCTCATAAAATTTAACTAAAATTTTTTACACGGTTTTGCTAATAAAATTTAACTAGCAATTTATTTCATGGTTTTCCTCATAAAATTACACAACAAATTACACAACAGGGCCCTCATAGTTTTGTAGTTTATTTCGAACTAAGTGTATGTAATTTTGTCGTTATATTATTACTACAGCCCTATTTTAATGTAAACCAAATTAAACGAAATAAAAAATTCCTAAGTTTTTATAAAAATTATTTAATTACGATTGTTAGGTAGAAAATTTAACGATACACCGGAATAACATCATTTAAAACAATTAAGTTTAACAAACAATTTATTACATGGTTGTGCTCATAAAATTTAACTAACAATTTATTACATGGTTGTGCTCATAAAATTTAACTAACAATTTATTACATGGTTGTGCTCATAAAATTTAACTAACAATTTATTACATGGTTTTGCTGAAAATAATGCATTAAGAACAAAAGAGGCTTTGCGAATACGGTACTGATTTACGATATACCCTGTGTGACTGTACGTGGCGGGCATTGACGTCGCATAGATTTGCATGCTCTACCAAAACGTGGCAAGGCGTCGGGTAGCGTCGCATAGCGTTGCTTCGGGTAAGTGTGTTCCCCGTTTATTATCTACGTTTAAAATGTGTTATGATGAAGCCATATTTTTATAATCAAAGAAAATCAATCACAATTATATGTTAAAAAAAGCATTTTTTACATACCTGTCTTTAAATAATTCCTTTTTCTATATTTATGAACAGTCAGAATCATATTTTATACTTGTCTGCAATTTAAATGTAAATACATTACATATTTTTGAAGCTCTTTACATCGAATTAAACGTAATTTTCGTTTAAAAAAATATTTGTTATTGTTATACCAATCAAAAATGGAAAAAATCACAAAAGAATATTATTAGGGGTTAACGGGTTATTCGTTCAGATCGGACCAGATGTTGGGTGTGTCATGTACATACTAACGGAGTCGAAGCTCTTTGATATTTAGAAAATAAATGTGCTTTTTCTTTATTCGAACGTTTAAAACAAATTGTTATTTTGAAAAAGAAATATAATTGAAAGATTATAATATCATGGTATTTCAATTTAACAAGCATTTCCATTAAGCCAAGAATAAATCTCTTTTCATCTCTCAATTTTTCCTGTTCCAAGCCAAAATAAACGTATAAAGTATTCATCTGGGAGTTTCATCTACATGGTAAAATGCGATTTTTTAAAAATCTTTATTGGAGCGTCTCTTGAAAGAGTAAATAGACAAAATCTATAAAATAAAACTCAACGAATTATGGTAAATTAAGTAAACTGAACGTATATGAATAAATTTATGAGAACACCTCGTAGAATTTGTTTTACAGGTAAAGTAAGTACTCTAAACTACATTATGAAAGTTTTAAAATAACGAATATTGAAAAGTCGAAATTTAAACTTATACAAATAAAGTGGGAATATTTAAAATCAGTTTAAATTAAAATGTAAAGAGAAAATATAAAAAAGGTCCTTAAAATATTCTTCTCATAAATCTTTAACAAAATACTTACCTTTTTATATCATGAATAAATTTGGGCAGCCTTATTGAATAATTCACAGGAAATTTAGTAATAAAGATCCTTAAAAAAGATCTCCCTTTACCGATATAATTACGACGGTAGTTTTAATTGAGAACAGGGTGTAGTGAAACTTTCTTGAAATACTGCCTGTTAAATGTACTTTCTTTTCTCTGAGAACATTCTTTGAAAATGTTTCGGACTAAGGATTAACTGTAAGTTCAAGGTAATTAACAAAAATATCAAGTAACTCTGTTTACTCTCTATTTCAAAAGATTTTGCCTCTTTTTCCGAAAGTCATCACATCAGGCCCGATAAGCAATGCCAATTGCAAACATGGCCCTTTTATCTCTTGTCAAATTCTTTAAAATCCTTTATGCTTGGCAACGCAACAGGTTGAGCGGAAGTCTTGTATCAGTACTGCGATTAAGGGCGATATTAAATGGACGGGTCTCACTACAAGGATGGGGTCGCATTGGATATCCCTCTTCGCCTCAACGGACCCTTTCCCCTCAAATATTAAGGGAGAAAGGGCGTACCGCCTCGAAATCTGTGCCCTTTGTTTCGAGTGGATCGGTCCGAGACAAGTCAGTCACTACCCCCCCTCCCCTAAGCTATCCTTTTGTACCCTACGTTCTCCACCCTGGACAGGAATGTTCCAACTATAAGGGGAGGCTTTACAGGCTTTATCACCCCTCCGCTTTGCTCCCCTCTATTAAGCCTTTCAAATAATATTTCTGTTTGAAATTTCAACTTCTCGGATGGCTTCTTCATATTAAATTAATATCTCAGACACAACGTCCTGACAATGTGGATAAATGACAATTAATTAAGGTTTTTAGTTGAGATAAAAAATCAATGGCACGAGCGGGATTCGAACCCACGATCTTCGGCTAGATACGCCGCTGCTCTTCGACCTCGATCCACTCGGACACCAACTTTCCATCTCAACCCCAACTCAACTCTACTTTTGAATTTTCCCTCCTTTTTGCCATTTTTCAAGTGGTAGAGCGGCGGGGTATCTAGCCGAAGATCGTGGGTTCGAATCCCGCTCGTGCCATTGACTTTTTTATCTCAACGAAAAACCTTAATTAATTGTAATATATTAATTGGTCAAATGGNATTTATTTAACTGTCCTCTTGAATCATTACAACCCAATAGAAATTCGTCTCCTAAAGACTATTAAATGAACCATACTACATATTTAAAAATCTAAATAAATATAAAATTATTTACAGGTGGCGATGGAAAATTATTCCATACCAATTTTGATATACGTCATCGTCATCCTAAGAAAATCTTTAAGATTGATCGATGTGGATAACATATTTATTTGTTTTAAATACAATGTCAAGTTATAATTATTACAATATATTATTATATTATTAAAATATTTTTGGTAAAATTCTATTGCAATTATGAGATTCCTCTGTGATGGACGTTGGCTAACATTTTGGTTTATCAGTCCCGTTTCAGCTCCTCTCTATTTTCAGTGGTGTTAATAAATGACCAAACTACATCTAATTTTAGGATAACGTTCTAATCAAGTTATTATTCAGAAATCGTGAAATGTGGTCTGGTGTGATGTAGGTTTCAGAAATACATTTTCTTTATCGTGCCAACGTTTCGATCTTTATTGAGATCATCTTCAGCGCTCAAAGTGTTTGTCTTCTGTGAAATTGTGCCATTCTTGAGTGTCGTGTTGAGAGAGTGCCCAGTGGGCATAAAATAATATAAAACTATAAAATTAAAATTCATAAAAACATTGCACGACCGTGAAGGAATTACGTGGATGTAAGTGAATTAGATAACGTCAAAATTCATAATTTTTTTGCCCTTGAAAATCACATCTGCCATGTAATGGAAGGGGTTAAACTTATATTAGTACCACTATACAAAAAAAAAAAAAAAGATTAAAAAATTTTTTTGCCTTTGAAAATCACATCTGTTCTGTAGTTGCAGAGGTTATGGTTAACTTAGGTCGACTAGATGAATGACCACACAAAAAATTTTGTTTATTTACTTTTTAAAAAATTTAACAGGTCATACTAACAAAGTTGGTGGTGATTTGTGCACTGAACGGCCCTTTGAGCAGAAATAATATATATATATATATATATATATATATATATATATATATAAAATGTGACTACATCCTCGTGGTGCGCCCCGTTACACACTGAAAATGGCGTGTAGCCGGAACGTGTTCGATTAAGATATAAACCATGTAAAATAGTTACCCTGTAAAATGAAAAAGTGTCGATCAGTTTAATATAAAGTTGTAACTTAACTTATATTTCCTATACAGTTTTTACATGAATCTGGAATAATTAAATATTAAACTGACGTTTAAAATGAAGCAATAGTGGATAAATCCGATATTACAATTAAGGTTGATAAATTTGACCGAGTTCATTAGCCAAAATACTTCTAAACCAACTTACAACGACCTTAGTTTCGTTTTACTGTATTAAAGTAGTTTACCTTCTTTAACAAGCAAAATAGGCAAGAAGAGATTTCCAAAGTTTCATTTCCTGTTGCATTTCCGTATTATAACGTAACGAAAATAAACCAAAGCTCATTCAAATCGCCTATTCAAATCAGATTGCAGAAAGAAACTTAATTTTCCGAGTTAACACCGAAGTCGATTTTAACTGAAAGGAACCCAAAACGTAAGTGGGGCAGCAACCCCCGTTCCCTAAGGGGTGGAGTTAAAACTCCAGCAACACTTGGAACGGACGTTTATTAAAGGTGCTGTGGCATATTTTAAAGATTTATCCCTTATTACGCCATATTAGGCAGTACTTGTGGAGCATTAAAATTTGTTTTTTGATTCAAAACTTTTCACAAATTACAGTATTTGTCGGACTTGAACTCAAATCATTATTTCGGTAAACCGTACTGTTAATCAATTCGTCAACAATCAACAGCATGTTCTAAGAGTTGATTGTATCTCTCGACTGACTCATTTGAATTACGAATTGCAGATCACAGGCTCTCACGCCATTGGTTTAATAACAAAACGTTATCATGAATTAACAAAAAAGTATTTTGATATACTAACCACCCTCCTTAAAATTCTTGTTTTTGCTATAAATTATTATTTCCTTCATATGAATGACAACGTAGCGATTGTTGGAAGAAAATTATTCAAAAACATTTTTCATCTCAGCCAAGTCTTTACAAAAAACGAATAATTAATTGAAAGAAGCAATTTGGTCATTTAGACCCCTAAACATGAAAGATTATTTAAAAATTTTGATAATTAGCGTAGTTTACTTCTTAACGAATAAACTTAACGATTTTCCTTCAAATGGAATTTTTTTATACATTATACTATGTGAATCGTGTCAGATAAAAATTATTCTTTACAAATCAACAATAATTATTTTAACTGTGATAAGTATGTTTGTGTCAATTGGTTGTGGGTCTTGTTTTTGTGATCTTTGATATTTTAGGGGAAACGTTTATCCATTAAATATATTTGGCTAGTGATTATTTAAGAACAAGTTGTCTTTCCTCCTAATTTACAAATTTGTTGATTTTTATCCTCTCTTCGGTCTATCCCTTAAGAAACCTCGATCTTCTTGGGTTGTGCTACTTGAAAACTGTATTGCATGACCTGAAGAGTTGGAGATCGAGCTTTTGGCGGTAAAATAATTCTGTGTTGCCAATTAGCTGATAGAATTGATACAGGGGCAAAACCGCCCCCGCACTCATGGGCATTTTTGCTAACCTTTTATAAAATCAGTAGATATGGTGTTCCTCTTGGGCAAAATTGTGCCCGAAACGGTTATTGACGTTTTGTAAATGGCAATGATGTTATTTGTAGAATTTTTGCGAGGGTCGATTTGCTGAGGAGGTTGAAGTAAAGGAATATGTTGTAGATTGAAGATTATAATATTGGTGACAAAAAAGTCACTGTTTCCAATATACGTACAGACACACCCCAGAGGGAACTCTCGCAAACTCACGGGTTCTTGCTAACCTTGAACAATATTGGAAATTTATACTTTTTATCTAAGGTCGAGATGAAAAAGCTAATGTTACGAGCGGGATTCGAACCCATGGCTCAATACGCCGATCTAAACACTTGAGTTTTCGTGACTTCGAAGTCATTTAGATAAAAATATAAATTATAATTAAAATAATTAATACGTTCAAATATTATTACTAAATAAATATGGATTAATATAAANCGGACAACCCAATACTACGTTGATATCCTAGAATGCTAGTCTCTCGTTTGTACCCCTCAAGTTGTCAAATACAGAATAGAAACAAAACATATAAAATATATATTATATATAATTGCTAATGTTGGCCTTGTTCTGAGGCGATATTGAACCGTAAAGGATTAAATTCAAATTAAGTTTAATACGTAAAAAATTAAACACGCTGTGATTTCAATGGGTACAATACTTTGAATGTGTGTGGTGGTTAGGTCCGTTAATCGATAATTATTCAGAAATCGTGAGATGCGGTCTGGTGTGATGTAGGTTTCAGAAAAACATTTGTGCCGGGCACTCTCAACACAACACGCAAGAATGGCACAATTACACAAACTCAAACACTTTGAGCACTGAAGATGTTCTCAATAAAGATCGAAACGTAATAAGAATAACGGCACGATAAAGAAAATGTTTTTCTGAAACCTACATGACACCAGACCGCATCTCCCGATTTCTGAATAATACTTTGAATGTTATTTTAAAACTAAAATTTAAATTTTGCCCTTTTTTATTTTGTATTTTTGATTGCATAGATTTTTTTAATTCTAATTTTTGCTAACAAAATTGTGACTAAAATGTACACCTAGTTTTACGTTATGTTAAAACATTTACTAATTGTTTTTGTATTAATAATTTGTAGTTTTGCTTTGTACTCAATTTAATATTAATAAATTCTAAGTAAAGAATAAAAACATGTATGTGACTGGAAAACCGGATAAATGATTTCGTCTTTTTGTATCGTATTTGTCTGCAAATTCTCATGTTTTTAGTCCATCACGCACGTTTCAATTATTAGGTCGAGATATACAAACACGATAGGTAGGTTTATCACCGCGTAGACGTTCTAGACAAAATTTCAAAATAAATTAATAATTTAAAAAAATAAATCTAAAAACTTTTACCCGTATTTTTATGTTACAATAATAAATTACTTGCTTGATTTCTTCCTTCATTGCATTATGTTTGTTTTTATTAAATGGTTTCTTTGATTCTTGTATAATACATTGTTATGATAATCAGTTAATGACTTTATACTTCGAATTTTAAATTTATACTTCGAATAAGGCAAGTGGGTGAAAGCTAAAATCGTCGGATTTATTTGATTGTTTTTATTTCTTGTTATTAGTTAGTACACCCTTGCAAAGGTTGATATTCTTGTATCATGTTCCTTTTTTATCCCTATGAAAATAAGAAATGAAACTTGATTGATTATGTAAATCCATATGAATCACAATTAAATAAGTTTTTCTAAACCTATGTATATCGCAAGCATGATTTCTTTTTCCCAATAAATCATATGAGCTTCTAGTGCATTTCTCTGGCCTATTTGACTGTAGAAAAAGATGTATGAAAAGATGTATGCAGAGAGTCACGAATCCGCGATATCGCCTGAGGAAAAGTAGCACCCGTTAGATGCGCCGATTCACGGGGAAATTTGTCTTAGGCTCAGCAGAGCGTACCATTCGTTCGGACGTTGAGAAACGAGCCTTTGCTGGAGCACATGGAAATTCTGAAGACACGTCTGAACGCTGGCAGGGCCTCTGACTGATGGGACGGAGGAACGGCTTTCCATAAATGGAAGTTATACCTTTTCTTCTTTTCCCCAAGTTTTAAATCGATTTCTCCCGTTCTAACTTTGATCACAACAATCCGTTTGTCAGTTTAGGACGTTCTGGTATTATTCCTTGTTATATTTTATCACTTGGATATTGTATTAAAAAGAAGGAAAATGAGCAAGTTCCATTTGAAAATAAAACATTTATTTTGAAGTTTAATAGCTTGATAACAGCCTATAAGAGGGAATTTGTACTAATTTAACATAGCATGCCCATTT
This sequence comes from Cimex lectularius, assembly GCF_000648675.2. Lineage (NCBI taxonomy): Eukaryota > Metazoa > Arthropoda > Insecta > Hemiptera > Cimicidae > Cimex > Cimex lectularius. The sequence continues at coordinate 477,862 of NW_019392846.1, forward strand.
CTTCGTTAGCATACCATCTGCATACATCCAAGAGGAAAGTATTCTAGTTACTGAATTCCCAATTAAACCTATACCAAACATAAAATGTCAATAGCTTTTTTCTAAAACCGGTTTAGAATTTGCAGACTTCGTGAAAAGTAAATTTTATGGCGAGAAAATTAGATTCTAAAGATATCGAATAACAAGACATCATAACATTGACAATAGATTCGCTAGTTTTCGTGGGCCGCTTGACCAATTAATATCTTTCAGTTAATTAAGGTTTTTACAATAGTTGAGATAAAAAAAGAAGTGTCACGAGCGGGATTCGAACCCACGATCTTCGGCTAGATACGCCGCTACTCTACCACTTGAGCTATCGTGACTTCGGCCACTAACCTCCCATCTCAACCTTTGCGAATTTTCCCTCCTTTTTGCCGTTTTTCAAATGTCGTGTAATCTATTTGATTCGGCGTCAAATGAAATGGTCACGGAGAGCTTTAGTGAAGATGTACTTCATTTAACTTATTAAATTCATTAGTTTTCATTAAAAATACATTCACTAGTTTTCGGGTTCTGCTTGACCTGATGGGTGATTGGTAGAGATGGGAAGTTGGTCTCCGAGTGGATCGAAGTCACGATAGCTCAAGTGGCAGAGTAGCGGCATATCTAGCCGAATTTCTTGGGTTCGATTCCCGCTCGTGACACTGAATTTTTTATCTCAACTAAAAACCTTAATTAATTAAAAATAGAGTTAACTGGACAATCTATATTATTCATTAGGTTATTATAAAAGTGAAGGAAAATAATAACCATTACGACGCAGACCCAATGAATTCAATGAATATGATTAGCGTGTAGTAGATTTAGTAACATATCTTTCTTGCGCTTTTTTGTTCAAAAGACATACTACTACGTTTTTGTGATAAACCACAGTACTATTGCATTTGAACAAGACGGATGCTTGGCAAAGACGAAGCCGAATGTACAAATGACTTAATTTTCATTTTTAAATTGCCTCCAGCGTTAGATCATTTCCATTCAAAATATTATTCAGTATTCGCCCTTTGAATTTTAAACAGAGGCGAAATATTCGCACACATTTTTCCGAGTTTCCGTTTACCTTTGACAAGGGATGCCAGACAACAGAACAAATCCCCCTCTCACTCACTCATTCTCTCTCTCTTTCTCTTTCGTTTTCCTTTTCCCAACTTCGCATCAGCTCCCCCCCGCACGTTTTAATTACATCAACCTCGTTGAAAATCCCTTTGACTTACAAAAGATGCTTAATTCAGGTGTATCTACACTAACAGAGTAATGGACCACTCCGGTAGAATTGTCTTTTATGCTAATACAACAACTTACCTTTTTAGCTTCCCCCTTCCATTTACTCCAGGCTCTCTTTAGCCTTGTTCTTTTCCGCACTTCCTGCCCTTTAACCGGGACAATCTGGCTCGATTTGTATTTTTAAAAGGAGTGGGTTTTTTTTCACGTTACTTTTACCTACACTCCGAACCATCCTGCCTTTGCGTCTCTAGAATGCTATGCTCGAAATAAAATAAAAGCAACGTTTCCGAAGTAATTTGTACTTTAGTTTGACAATAAAAGAAAGCTAACGAAGATTTTATATTAGCACTTAATTCGTTAGAATTCCAGTATGAAAGAATTTACCAAAACACTTTCGCCTGATTATCGACCCAAAAAAGTATTGGTTTGACCTTCGTAGATCATTATATTTAAATATTGACAGTAAAATTCTTAAATAATGTATAATTAAATTTCGTTGAGTTTAAATCGTTAACGATGTCGTTTTAAATTACCTTGTCCAATTGAACGTGAAAATTTTGGGCTAATCGTGACTGTTTGGTATATATAATNCTATATATAATATACTATAAGTACTCACTGGCCTTCAAGCTCTCTTTCTCTCACTCAACTTACGTGTATATCTTCCTGCTTCGAAACTTTCTTAGAAGGAAATCTGAGGTTGTCTTAGATGTTTTAAAGCACGAGCTAAATCTGCAAGTACATTGTTGCAGGACATTTTTCCATTAAACTAAGCAATCGTCCAAACTCACAGTATCTCAGTGTGCACTCATGTGTCTTCGTCTGCATGAGTGAAGGCTGTCCATTTATTACCTGTCTATGCTTTAACCATTTTTAGCAGCATTTGATAGATTTATTGCCAGAAGTGGATGGCCGTAGTATTCAGACTGCGATCTGAATTTTATAGGATCCGCTCGGTATTTAGCAGTGGCTTCGAAATGATATCAGTTAGCAGAGAATCATTACCCATGTGTCGAACGGTGGGATCAAATGGCAGTTCAAACCCTTTATGCACTTCACTTTATTGGTAGATTATCGGATACAGTGGTAAAGTCTGCTAAAACACATATAAAGAAGACATTGGGCGATAGCCATTAGAAGAGTTAGCTACATTTTTTATAAGAATTAAAGTGGCAATGAATTATCTATCTCTGCGCCCAGTACCAGCCCAACCAGATAAACAGTTATTATTATTATTATTTTACAGCAGGTCACTTCTTACAAGAATCAACATTGTTAGTGCTTCCTCTGTTGTACCTTCTAAACCTCAGTGAGCATAGGTTAGACGTTGACAACTTATTCAATATTCTATTATTATCAATTTAAATAGGGACGCAGTCAAATGTACACCTACGTCTACTCCTAACTCGACCTAAATGTATCCAATTTAAGCGGGGAACACACTTACACGATGCGACGCTATGCGACGCTACCCGAACCTTGGCCACGTTTTGGTAGGGTGTGCACATCTCTGCGACGTCATGCGCACGCCACGTACAGTCACACAGCGTGTATCACAAATCAGTATCACAATCGCAACTCCTCTTTTGTTCTTAATGCATTATTTTGTGCAAAACCATGTAATAAATTGTAAATTAAATTTTATGATCACGACCATGTAATAAATTGTTTGTTTAACTTAATTGTTTTAAATAAAGTGTTTCGATAAATTTTCTGCCTAACCATCGTAATTAAATAATTTTTATAAAAACTGAGGAATTTTTGATTTCGTTTAATTAAGTTTACATTTAAATAGGGCTGTTGTAATTAATAAAACGACAAAATTACATATACTTAGTTTGAAATAAACTACAAAAAATATGATTGTCCTGTTCTGACCAAACTCGTCGAACGTAGTGTAATTTTATGAGCAAAACAATGAAATAAATTGTTAGTTAAATTTTATGAGCAAAACCGTGTAATAAATTGTTAGTTAAATTTTATGAACAAGACAATGTAATAAAAAATTGTAGTTAAATTTTATGAGCAAAACCGTGTAATAAATTGTTAGGTAAATTTTATGAGCAAAACTTAGTAATAGATTGTTAGTTAAATTTTATGAGCAAACCCGTATAATAAATTGTTATTTAAATTCATTATATAAAAAAATGGTATTCCGGTGTTTTGATCAATTTTCTACCAAACCATTAACATTATTATTTTTTTAAATAAAACTAACGAATTTTTGACCTCGGTTAATTTGGTTTATATTAAAATAAGTATGTTGTAATTAATATAACAACAATAATTCATGAAGTTTGAATAAAAATATGAGTGCCTGGTTCTTTGTCTTCGACTGTACTCGATGCTACCCGACGAAAATCTGGACAGTGGGGATATCAGAAAGTAAAGTAGCGTAGCTTGTATAGGCATCGGGCAAGATGTTCACGGAGAATACTATCTTATGGAAAATTGGATCTGACATTTGCGTCGGGTAGCATCGGGTGAGTTCCCAGCTCAATTAATTTAAAAGTTAAACGTAGAAACACCAAACGGGATTTTTTAAAAACTGAATGGATAACCTGAATTGAAAATCTACTTGCTGGATGTACTATATGCCTCACTAAAAAGTGTTATGATGTAGATGCACCCGAAAAAGTGGTAAAGGGACGAAAAAAATGACTGTCATCTCAAAACATAACTTGAAATCAGGGCCGTTCGTCGCAGCGCGCTACCACAAAGCAATTCAAATTAGTACGCCACGTACAGTCACACAGCGTGTATCACAAATCAGTATCAAATCGCAACGCCTCTTTTGTTCTTAATGCATTATTTTGTGCAGAACCATGTAATAAATTGTAAATTAAATTTTATGATCACGACCATGTAATAAATTGTTTGTTTAACTTAATTGTTTTAAATAAAGTGTTTCGATAAATTTTCTGCCTAACCATCGTAATTAAATAATTTTTATAAAAACTTAGGAATTTTTGATTTCGTTTAATTTGGTTTACATTAAAATAGGTCTGTTGAAATTATTATAACGACAAAATTACATATACTTAGTTCGAAATAAACTACAACAAATATGAGTGCCCTGTTCTGACGCTACTCGACGAAAATTGTGTAATTTTATGAGCAAAAGCATGATATAAATTGTTAGTTAGATTTTATGAGAAAAACCGTGTAACAAATTATTAGTTAAATTCATTACTTCAAAAAATGGTATTCCGGTGTTTTTATCAATTTTCTACCAACCCATTAAAATTATTATTTTTTAAATAAAAATTAATGAATTTTTGATCTTGGTTCATTTGGTTTATATTAGAATAAGTATGTTATAATTAATATAACGACAGTAATACATGTAGTTTGAATAAAAAAATCAGGGAAAGTTTTTTTTGTCTTCGACGGTACTCGATGCTACCCGATGAAAATCTGGACAATGCGCATCGCAGAGCGTACAGGAGGGTAGCGTTGCATAGCATCGGGTAGATGTGCACGGGGCAATACAATCTTATAGAAAATTGGACTTTGGATTTGCGTCGGGTGCGTCGCATTGCGTTGAATCGGGTGTGTTCCTCGCTTTACTGCTCCTCTAAATGATCGATTCTCGTGCAAGATCCTCAGAATTCTCCTTTTAACTGGTGGAACTTCCTCCAGGCCCTGATCATATCAACCAAATCGTGACAATTACTACGTGAAATGGCCTCCTCAAAGGAGCGTTCACTTCCAGCTTACATATTCGGTTGACCTTCTATTTAGAAGAATTTTGTCAGCAAAAAAGTCACGCCTCGATTTACAAATACGGATCCGACTCTGCAATAATGATACTGGAAAGAGGAAAGGGAATTGATTTTGCCAGAATCTCCGATTTCCGATCAGGCTTATGTATAGGGTCTGTTTCCGGGAGGACGTGGGTAGGATAGGGCGTACGCCGCTCCCCGGAGGGACTACATATGTTCAAGTAAACCATACGTCTTCTCAATATATATATTTGCATTTCGAGGTAATAGGGCTTAGCGTCCATTTCCTCCCGGGAGTACCTCCTCGCTCAGGTTGCCGTCTTTGAAATATTTCTCTGGGGGATGCGAGAGGGTCATGGCGAAAGGGAAAATGGTTTTGCAATGGATTTGTTACGTATAAATAATGCAAGCATCTTGTCTACTTTTCGATAAAAATATATCAAAACATAATCTATTTATGCGAAATATTTTTAATTTTTTTTAATACTGCAAATACTACATGCATAATGCAACTTGGGCGGAGGCGTCGGTAGCTGCAACGATTAGAGCGTCGACAGGGCTACTCATGACGGTCCCGGGATCGAATCTTAGCAGCCCTAAATTAAGACCCACAGTACTTACAATTGAGCTTTAATTTAAAAAACGCGGATCCACCAATTGAACTTTAGTTTAAAAAAATGCGGATCCACAGTGGTTGAAATTCTTATCGAATCTCTGATTATTTCTAATCTTTTCTTTATTGTATGTAAGTATCTAAATTCCTGCGTACAACGCTGAAAACGAAAGGTCTATATAAATCGATCATGTTTATATAGTTTAAAACATCGCATTTTTAACTTTTTGTTGTATATTCCATTTAATCTTAAACAAGCATTTTTTTTTCATTGTTTTGTTGTTTATTTAATACTGTACGGTAAAGTGGATAGTATAAAATTCCGTTTTAGTTAAAGTAACGTTAACCACACGTGGTATTTTTAAACTTTCGTGTTAATAATATTTCACAATTAAGGAAACCGTCGTTTTAAACCCAGTGTACGTGTAGGAATGTGCCCAAACCTTTTAACTCTTTTTGTAATAGTTTCCTTTGTGTTATATTATCTTAAGGGCCCTTTTTCAAAGACGAGCGTCTTAAAAGGAGTAGATGTCGTCCTGTAATGTAAGAAAATTTGCAAACACAATTTGCCAGCGTTATTTTCAAAGGCGGAGAAATCGTCCAGACGAAGGTTGACTTGACGAACCCTGCTGTAGAACCTTGACTAATTAAAACTTAATTAACTAAATTTTTTATCAACCTAGTTGAGTTTTGAATTATAAAAGTGAAAGAACGGTAATTAGGTTTGTATATGTTTATTCATTTAAAAAATTGAGATGAACCTCTAAATATTTAAAAAATGAAAACAAGTTATAACATAATATTATTATAATTAAAATGCTGCCTCGCGTAAGCTAGTTTAAATATAATTATCACTCTCGCTTCAGGGGAAAATTTATAAAAAGGAATATTCAGTTGAAACGAGAAAAGTAAAGGCCGTCCAGCACAACACGCACTACACGTTTTAGACTGTGCGAAGCTGGCTTTATATAATTCTAGTTCTCCAAATTATTTTTTTTTCGTTGGGTAGTGTAAAGTTCCTGTTTTCAAACTTGCCTATTAGCCATTGTTCACGATCCGGTTGATGGGAAAGTTAAATCCATATATAAACGAGTCTTTTGGGAAATTAGTGTTTATTGGTTCGGAATGAAATAAGTTAATATTTGATACAATTTTTTTTTAACTATTCAATGAAATAAACCAATCAATAAGTAGATGCCAAAGTCTGCACAGGTGCTCCTTACGCAGAAAAAGATTGCTCGATGTATCTCACATAAGGAGTGTCATGCCTTGGCTCCATACAAAGAGCGTGTAGGCATGCCGCTGGATTTAAGAATGGTACTCGGACACGGTATTGAGTTTTTTAGAGTCCCCTGTTCCACTTTTTAGGGAAATTGTAAATTTTTTATTGTATATAAAATATGCGTTTTGTATGAGTGAGTTATTTATTAGAGTGAATGGTGAGGGGCTTATGGTGAAATCCTCATCGCCCCTCCAGCTGTGCACATGACTAGAGTCTATGGCGGAATATTTATAAAAGTACCCTATCGACCCCAATTAGGTTAATTTGTTATTGTATGCAAGTCGATGGGGAAATATTGAGTAATCCATCTACCAAATGGAATAAATGCAATACATAGGTGTGAATGTATTTATTTGTGTGAATGCGTATTGAATATGTGTTATAATATTTCGCATGCGCTCGAGGCTGAAATGACCAAGATGACGGATGCCTGTTAAAGAAATGCTTATTTTTAGCAACATTCTTTTCTTATAACAAAAGGTTTAGCTTCAGGTTAAGCGTATTTTTTCACAGTTGTCCACTGCAGTTCATAATAATGTTGGGTAATGATAACATGTTTCATTTTTGAGCTTGAATTTCTGAATTATTTATAACCTTATTATTAAATTCACTATTTTTTGCGGTCCGCTTGTCCAATTAATAGCATTTAATTAATTAAGGTTTTGTAGTTGGCAGTATTAGTAGTTTTAGTTGAAAAATGGCAAAAAGGAGGGAAAATTCATAAAGGTGGGGTTGAGATGGAAGGTTAGTGCCCGAGTGGATCGATGTCACGATAGCTCAAGTGGTAAAGAAACGGCGTATCTAGCCAAAGGTCGTGGGTTCGAATCCCGCTCGTGACACTGACTTTTTATTTCAACTAAAAAACCTTAATTAATTGAATCTTATTATTAAAGTTGTAAGAAGAGGTTAGTTCAAAAATATCATTATTTGTTAGACAAATTCATGTTGTCAGTAGGGTGTCTTCTGTTTATAAAAAGTTTTTAGTAATTTATAAACGTCTGTTTTAATAAAGTGCCAATCCGCAGTTAAACGATTTGTTCAATAAATTAGAAAAGACAACGGAAAGCGTTAATTTAGACATTAAGACAGCTGAGTCTTTTGGAATTCATTTTAAGCTCTGCAATTGTTTCAAAGTTGAGTCAATTTCATTTGAGAGGCCCGAGGCTCTCCGTCTATCGGAATCGTGGGGGGGGGGGAGCTTTATAGATGAGGGCCCGGCCGGGGAGAGAAGCCCGACCAAACACTAACACAAGCACCTCCGCATAAATCCTGGTTGTGAAAAATGCCCAGTCGTAAGGGTTTGGGGCCTATTTCGTGGTCCCGCCAACCCATCCCAACCGCAAACCGACCTTACATTAATTAGCAGGAGGAAAAGTTACCACTCACCCCAATCTATACCCTTCAGCCCGTAAACCGAACGGTTCTTTTATCTATTTTAGCAGCACGTGGCTCGTTTATTTTAGAACAAAGGTGAGAATTTTCCTTTTTTTTCTAACGCCCTGGCACATTCATGATTAATACAAAGCCGTGTTTATGTAAATTCAATTGTAAAGATATGAGAATAAATGAATACTCTTCTAATTAAATAATGGTAATCTAATTCAGAGTTAGTACTGTGTAGGTTAGAACAATCCGGACCGTCTCTCGCTCTGCTTGATGAAAGCTCTGTGTTAGAAACCATTCGCATATCTAATTAATTACTCAAAATGTCATGGTCAACGTCGATCATTGTCAAACAAGAATTGTTGAACAAAGAAGACACGGCACGAACACGATACCCCGTGCAATTGATACTCACTGTTAATCATCTGGAGATTATTGTCAATTAATTATAACAAAAGAAATACATCAAATAATTGAATAAATGCGTTGTAGCATTTGCTTTTCATTTTTTTTCTGTTTGGAATAACCGGTAATGTATATGGGAAATATCCAGGAGAATAAAACTTGTGTAGATTTTGTGTACATAAATTTGCACAATAGTATAGTACATTTTATGTACCTACATCAGCTGTCCCACTCATGCTGTCTCTCTCTCCCTCTCCGCCCTCCTTCCATCCATCTATCTTTTACTTTTAATATCTCTCTGACTATTTACCTATCTTTCTCACTCTCTCACTAAATCTTTTTTGTTTTTCCCCTTTGCTGTTAAAAGTATTTGTATTACTTCAAAACCCCTCATTCAAACCCTATTCTTTCACATTCACAATTTTAACTTCTCTATCTCTCTCACTCTCTCTCCCTCTCTTATCTCTCTCTCTACCTTTTTCTCGTCTTTCTTTCTCTCTCTCTCTCTCTCTCTCTCTCTCTCTCTCTCTCTCTCTCTCTCTCTCTCTCTCTCTCTCTTTGTTTTCCCTACATCTATCTACCTTTTATTTTTAATCTCTCTTTATCTATTTACCTCTGTCTCACTCTCTCACTAAATCTTTTTTGTTTATCCCCTTTGCTGTTAAAAGTATTTGTATTCCTTCAAAACCCCTCATTCAAACCCCATTCTTTCACATTCACAATTTTAAGTTCTCTTTCTCACCCACTCACCCACTCACTCACTCTCTCTCTCGCTCTCTCTGTCTCTCTCTCACTCCCTCTCTCTCTCCCTCGCTCCCTCCCTCTCTCTCTCTCTCTCTCTCTCTCTCTCTCTCTCTCTCTGTCTGTCTGTCTGTCTGTCTGTCTGTCTGTCTCTGTCTGTCTCTGTCTCTCTCTCTCTCTNTCTCTCTCTCTCTCTCTCTCTCTCTCTCTCTCTCTCTCTCTCTCTCTCTCTCAACTTTTTCTTCCCGACAATTTACAATTATTTTCCCTTTGATATGCCTAATCACTCCCTCTTTCTCGCATAAATTATTTTTCTCTCTCTGGCTTCCTCAGCCGCACTTGCCGTCTCAATTATTATATACATGTGAAATAGTGGAAACAAATGACAAACAATCATTATCAACGTTATTTCCATATGAGTAAAAATAATTATCGTGTAGAATTATTGTTCTTCGAGTTTCGATTTCAAACCATATTCAGTAAGAAACATTTCCTGTACAATGTAAACTTGTAAAGAAGGTGTCGATCAGTGTACATCCAATTGTAGACCTAATCCACCAAGTTACTAATGTCTAAATAAGCTTAAAGACATATGTTTGTGTTTAATCTATGGTCAGGGAATTATCAATTAATTCGAGCGGTTGACAAACTTGCTTTTAGAGTAAATCTTATCTTTAGGGCCTATTCCAGGGGTGCTCAAACGGTCGATCGCGAGTGCTTTTTGAGTAGATCTCGAGAAGAAAAAACTTTTTAATAAGTAGGTAGGTAACTAAACTACAAAAATGTATTATGTAATAAAATAACACTGCTTGCGGCAAAAGGTGGCTTTATCAAAGGAACGCGCGGCACTTGTCAAAGAAAAGCCGCGTTGTTTCTAGACTAGTAGACAGTACAGTCTAGTCTAGAAACAACGAGAGACAGTACAGTCTAGTTTCGGGCGGCGCGTTTGACGGGAACATTCGAGACTTTCGTTCACGCCGATATAAATGTTGTGCCTGCAGGAATTGGAGTCATTCTGAATTGTAACTTGATGGCGATACTACGTCGATACAAAGTTTATTATTAAATAGTGGAAAATGAGTGCAGTGAAATCTAAAACGTATCATTTTAATAAGGATTGGGAGGAAGAATTTTTCTTTTGTATGGTGAAGGATAAGTGCATTTGTGTTATTTGTCGTGCGTCAGTTGCAATACCTAAGCGTGGTAACTTAGAGAGGCATCATAAAACGGTTCATAAAAACTATGAAAAGGAT